>NW_027196693.1:80000-81502 GCF_038502225.1 Cherax quadricarinatus | reverse complement strand
AAAGAGACAGGAGACAGTAAAGCTCTTTGAGACAACGTTTCGCCCTCAGTGTAGGGCTGCTGCAATGACTACTGCTATTATTTTTAACAGTATTACTACAATTACTACTACTACAATTATTACCACACAGTTACTACTAATATTACTACAATAATTACTACTAATATTACTATTACAACTACTACATATTACTATCAGTACAACTACACAATTACCACTACTGCATACTACTACTACTAATTTAACTACTATTACTATCATTACTACTACTACAATTACTACTACTATTACAACTACTACTACAATTACTACTACCACTACAATTACTACTACTATTACTATCATTACTACTATTACTACTACTAAAATTATTACTACTATTACTATCATTACCACTACTATTACTACTACTACAATTATTACTACTATTACTATCATTACCACTACTATTACTACTACTACAATTACTACTACTACTAGTATCAGTACAGCTACTATTACTACTACTACTACAATTACTACTATTACTATCACTACTACTACAATTCACTACCTATTACAACACTACTACTACTACTACCTCAATTACTACTACTATTACAACCTACTACATTACTACTACTACTACAATTACTACTACTATTACAACTACTACTATTACTACTACTACTACAATTACTACTACTATTACAACTACTACTATTACTACTACTACTACAATTACTACTACTATTACAACTACTACTATTACTACTACTACTACAATTACTACTACTATTACAACTACTACTATTACTACTACTACTACAATTACTACTACTATTACAACTACTACTATTACTACTACTACTACAATTACTACTACTATTACAACTACTACTATTACTACTACTACTACAATTACTACTACTATTACAACTACTACTATTACTACTACTACTACAATTACTACTACTATTACAACTACTACTATTACTACTACTACTACAATTACTACTACTATTACAACTACTACTATTACTACTACTACTACAATTACTACTACTATTACAACTACTACTATTACTACTACTACTACAATTACTACTACTATTACAACTACTACTATTACTACTACTACAATTACTACTATTACAACTACTACTATTACTACTACTGCTTCTGTTACACAAGACATTATCACGAGTATTTTATTTCATATCTTTACAACTAAATTACCACAGTAAAGTTATCTTTATTAGGTTAAAAAAATGTTGAACAATAATATCGAGATCATTGTGGTGGTTATGTCTGAGTGGCCACTCAGAGGACCTCGCTGAGCCACGACTGAGTGGCCACTCAGAGGACCTCGCTGAGCCACGACTGAGTGGCCACTCAGATGACCTCGCTCAGCCACGACTGAGTGGCCACTCAGAGGACCTCGCTGAGCCACGACTGAGTGGCCACTCAGAGGACCTCGCTGAGCCACGACTGAGTGGCCACTCAGAGGACCTCGCTCAGCC
>NW_027196693.1:70000-75000 GCF_038502225.1 Cherax quadricarinatus | reverse complement strand
GGGAGGGAGGGAGAGCAGGTGTCGGGAGAGGGAGGGAGGAAGAGCAGGTGGGGGGAGAGGGAGGGAGGGAGAGCAGGTGTCGGGAGAGGGAGGGAGGGAGAGCAGGTGTCGGGAGAGGGAGGGAGGAAGAGCAGGTGGGGGGAGAGGGAGGGAGGGAGAGCAGGTGTCGGGAGAGGTAGGGAGGGAGAGCAGGTGTCGGGAGAGGGAGGGAGGAAGAGCAGGTGGGGGGAGAGGGAGGGAGGAAGAGCAGGTGTGGGGAGAGGGAGGGAGGGAGAGCAGGTGTCGGGAGAGGGAGGGAGGTAGAGCCGGTGGGGGGAGAGGGAGGGAGGGAGAGCAGGTGGGGGAGAGGGAGGGAGGAAGAGCAGGTGGGGGTAGTGGGAGGGTGGGAGAGCAGGTGGGGTGAGAGGGAGGGAGGGAGAGCAGGTGGGGGGAGACGGAGGGAGGGAGAGCAGGTGGGGGGAGAGGGAGGGAGGGAGAGCAGGTGTGGGGAGAGGGAGGGAGGGAGAGCAGGTGTCGGGAGAGGGAGGGAGGGAGAGCAGGTGTCGGGAGAGGGAGGGAGGGAGAGCAGGTGTCGGGAGAGGGAGGGAGGGAGAGCAGGTGTCGGGAGAGGGAGGGAGGGAGAGCAGGTGTCGGGAGAGGGAGGGAGGGAGAGCAGGTGTCGGGAGAGGGAGGGAGGGAGAGCAGGTGGGGGGAGAGGGAGGGAGGAAGAGCAGGTGGGGGGAGAGGGAGGGAGGGAGAGCAGGTGTCGGGAGAGGGAGGGAGGGAGAGCAGGTGGGGGGAGAGGGAGGGAGGAAGAGCAGGTGGGGGGAGAGGGAGGGAGGAAGAGCAGGTGGGGGGAGAGGGAGGGAGGGAGAGCAGGTGTCGGGAGAGGGAGGGAGGGAGAGCAGGTGTCGGGAGAGGGAGGGAGGGAGAGCAGGTGTCGGGAGAGGGAGGGAGGAAGAGCAGGTGGGGGGAGAGGGAGGGAGGGAGAGCAGGTGTCGGGAGAGGGAGGGAGGGAGAGCAGGTGTGGGGAGAGGGAGGGAGGAAGAGCAGGTGGGGGTAGAGGGTGGGAGGGAGAGCAGGTGTCGGGAGAGGGAGGGAGGGAGAGCAGGTGTCGGGAGAGGGAGGGAGGAAGAGCAGGTGGGGGGAGAGGGAGGGAGGAAGAGCAGGTGTGGGGAGAGGGAGGGAGGGAGAGCAGGTGTCGGGAGAGGGAGGGAGGGAGAGCAGGTGGGGGGAGAGGGAGGGAGGGAGAGCAGGTGGGGGAGAGGGAGGGAGGAAGAGCAGGTGGGGGGAGAGGGAGGGAGGGAGAGCAGGTGGGGGGAGAGGGAGGGAGGGAGAGCAGGTGGGGGGAGAGGGAGGGAGGGAGAGCAGGTGGGGGGAGGGAGGGAGGGAGAGGAGAGGGAGGGAGGGAGAGCAGGTGGGGGGAGGGAGGGAGGGAGCAGGAGAGCAGGTGGGGGGAGGGAGGGAGGGAGAGGGTGGGGGGAGAGGGAGGGAGGGAGAGCAGGTGGGGGGAGAGGGAGGGAGGGAGAGCAGGTGGGGGGAGTGGGTGGGAGGGAGAGCAGGTGGGGGGAGAGGGAGGGAGGGAGAGCAGGTGGGGGGAGAGGGAGGGAGGGAGAGCAGGTGGGGGGAGAGGGAGGGAGGGAGAGCAGGTGGGGGGAGAGGGAGGGAGGGAGAGCAGGTGGGGGGAGAGGGAGGGAGGGAGAGCAGGTGGGGGGAGAGGGAGGGAGGGAGAGCAGGTGGGGGGAGAGGGAGGGAGGGAGAGCAGGTGGGGGGAGAGGGAGGGAGGGAGAGCAGGTGGGGGAGAGGGAGGGAGGGAGAGCAGGTGGGGGGAGAGGGAGGGAGGGAGAGCAGGTGGGGGAGAGGGAGGGAGGAAGAGCAGGTGGGGGGAGAGGGAGGGAGGGAGAGCAGGTGGGGGGAGAGGGAGGGAGGGAGAGCAGGTGGGGGGAGAGGGAGGGAGGGAGAGCAGGTGGGGGGAGAGGGAGGGAGGAAGAGCAGGTGGGGGGAGAGGGAGGGAGGGAGAGCAGGTGGGGGGAGAGGGAGGGAGGGAGAGCAGGTGGGGGGAGAGAGGGAGGGAGAGCAGGTGGGGGGAGAGGGAGGGAGGAAGAGCAGGTGGGGGAGAGGGAGGGAGGGAGAGCAGGTGGGGGGAGAGGGAGGGAGGGAGAGCAGGTGGGGGGAGAGGGAGGGAGGGAGAGCAGGTGGGGGGAGAGGGAGGGAGGGAGAGCAGGTGGGGGAGAGGGAGGGAGGGAGAGCAGGTGGGGGGAGAGGGAGGGAGGGAGAGCAGGTGGGGGAGAGGGAGGGAGGGAGAGCAGGTGGGGGGAGAGGGAGGGAGGGAGAGCAGGTGGGGGGAGAGGGAGGGAGGGAGAGCAGGTGGGGGAGAGGGAGGGAGGGAGAGCAGGTGGGGGGAGAGGGAGGGAGGGAGAGCAGGTGGGGGAGAGGGAGGGAGGAAGAGCAGGTGGGGGGAGAGGGAGGGAGGGAGAGCAGGTGGGGGGAGAGGGAGGGAGGGAGAGCAGGTGGGGGGAGAGGGAGGGAGGGAGAGCAGGTGGGGGAGAGGGAGGGAGGGAGAGCAGGTGGGGGGAGAGGGAGGGAGGGAGAGCAGGTGGGGGGAGAGGGAGGGAGGGAGAGCAGGTGGGGGGAGAGGGAGGGAGGGAGAGCAGGTGGGGGGAGAGGGAGGGAGGGAGAGCAGGTGGGGGAGAGGGAGGGAGGAAGAGGTGGGGGGAGAGGGAGGGAGGGAGAGCAGGTGGGGGGAGAGGGAGGGAGGGAGAGCAGGTGGGGGAGAGGGAGGGAGGAAGAGCAGGTGGGGGGAGAGGGAGGGAGGGAGAGCAGGTGGGGGAGAGGGAGGGAGGAAGAGCAGGTGGGGGGAGAGGGAGGGAGGGAGAGCAGGTGGGGGAGAGGGAGGGAGGGAGAGCAGGTGGGGGGGGGGGCGGGAGGGAGAGCAGGTGGGGGAGAGGGAGGGAGGGAGAGCAGGTGGGGGAGAGGGAGGGAGGGAGAGCAGGTGTGGGGAGAGGGAGGGAGGGAGAGCAGGTGTGGGGAGAGGGAGGGAGGGAGAGCAGGTGGGGGAGAGGGAGGGAGGGAGAGCAGGTGTGGGGAGAGGGAGGGAGGGAGAGCAGGTGGGGGAGAGGGAGGGAGGGAGAGCAGGTGTGGGGAGAGGGAGGGAGGGAGAGCAGGTGGGGGAGAGGGAGGGAGGGAGAGCAGGTGGGGGAGAGGGAGGGAGGGAGAGCAGGTGTGGGGAGAGGGAGGGAGGGAGAGCAGGTGTGGGGAGAGGGAGGGAGGAAGAGCAGGTGTGGGGAGAGGGAGGGAGGAAGAGCAGGTGTGGGGAGAGGGAGGGAGGAAGAGCAGGTGGGGGGAGAGGGAGGGAGGGAGAGCAGGTGGGGGAGAGGGAGGGAGGGAGAGCAGGTGGGGGAGAGGGAGGGAGGGAGAGCAGGTGGGGGAGAGGGAGGGAGGAAGAGCAGGTGTGGGGAGAGGGAGGGAGGAAGAGCAGGTGTGGGGAGAGGGAGGGAGGAAGAGCAGGTGTGGGGAGAGGGAGGGAGGAAGAGCAGGTGGGGGGAGAGGGAGGGAGGGAGAGCAGGTGGGGGAGAGGGAGGGAGGGAGAGCAGGTGGGGGAGAGGGAGGGAGGGGAGAGCAGGTGGGGGGAGAGGGAGGGAGGAAGAGCAGGTGTGGGGAGAGGGAGGGAGGAAGAGCAGGTGGGGGGAGTGGGAGGGAGGAAGAGCAGGTGTGGGGAGAGGGAGGGAGGAAGAGCAGGTGTGGGGAGAGGGAGGGAGGAAGAGCAGGTGGGGGGAGAGGGAGGGAGGAAGAGCAGGTGTGGGGAGAGGGAGGGAGGAAGAGCAGGTGGGGGGAGAGGGAGGGAGGCAGAGCAGGTGTGGGGAGAGGGGGGGAGGAAGTGCAGGTGGGGGGAGAGGGAGGGAGGAAGAGCAGGTGGGGGGAGAGGGAGGGAGGAAGAGCAGGTGGGGGGAGAGGGAGGGAGGAAGAGCAGGTGGGGGGAGAGGGAGGGAGGGAGAGCAGGTGGGGGAGAGGGAGGGAGGGAGAGCAGGGGTGGGGAGTGGGAGGGAGGAAGAGCAGGTGGGGGGAGAGGGAGGGAGGAAGAGCAGGTGTGGGGAGAGGGAGGGAGGAAGAGCAGGTGGGGGGAGAGGGAGGGAGGAAGAGCAGGTGGGGGAGAGGGAGGGAGGGAGAGCAGGTGGGGGGAGAGGGAGGGAGGAAGAGCAGGTGTGGGGAGAGGGAGGGAGGAAGAGCAGGTGGGGGGAGAGGGAGGGAGGAAGAGCAGGTGTGGGGAGAGGGAGGGAGGAAGAGCAGGTGGGGGGAGAGGGAGGGAGGAAGAGCAGGTGGGGGGAGAGGGAGGGAGGGAGAGCAGGTGGGGGAGAGGGAGGGAGGGAGAGCAGGTGGGGGGAGAGGGAGGGAGGGAGAGCAGGTGGGGGAGAGGGAGGGAGGGAGAGCAGGTGGGGGGAGAGGGAGGGAGGGAGAGCAGGTGTGGGGAGAGGGAGGGAGGAAGAGCAGGTGGGGGGAGAGGGAGGGAGGGAGAGCAGGTGTGGGGAGAGGGAGGGAGGGAGAGCAGGTGGGGGGAGAGGGAGGGAGGGAGAGCAGGTGGGGGAGAGGGAGGGAGAGCAGGTGGGGGGAGAGGGAGGGAGGGAGAGCAGGTGTGGGGAGAGGGAGGGAGGAAGAGCAGGTGGGGGGAGAGGGAGGGAGGGAGAGCAGGTGTGGGGAGAGGGAGGGAGGAAGAGCAGGTGGGGGGAGAGGGAGGGAGGGAGAGCAGGTGTGGGGTGTGGGAGGGAGGAAGAGCAGGTGGGGGGAGTGGGAGGGAGGGAGAGCAGGTGTGGGGAGAGGGAGGGAGGAAGAGCAGGTGGGGGGAGAGGGAGGGAGGGAGAGCAGGTGGGGGAGAGGGAGGGAGGGAGAGCAGGTGGGGGGAGAGGGAGGGAGGGAGAGCAGGTGGGGGAGAGGGAGGGAGGGAGAGCAGGTGGGGGGAGAGGGAGGGAGGGAGAGAGGAGATGGGGAGAGGGAGAGCAGGAGGTGAGATAGAGAGAAGGGAGAGA
>NW_027196693.1:17500-65000 GCF_038502225.1 Cherax quadricarinatus | reverse complement strand
CCAATTTCAATGCTCAGGTTGACCCAATTACCAGCTATTTTGCAAGCACAAGAAAACTGTCCTTCAACTGCCAGAACTACCCTATTATGTGCAGAGAAGTCGATAATTTGGCCAATTTTACACAAAATTAAGAAGGTATTCAAAATTAAAAGCGAGAAACCGCAAATATTTCTCATGGAAAAGGATCTTGGAGTGAACATCACGCCCAACATGTCACCAGAGGTTCACGGAAATTACAAAACACCAGTATCATATGCGAGGGTAGCCAATCTCACAGACACCTTCACAAACTTCAATAAAGAATCTTTAAGGACGTACACTAATAGGCACTCCAGCCACTAAAGCAATCTTTCCTCTCTCCATTAATAACGACCCCTCAGCCCTTTTCCTATGTAACACTTGTCCTCCGTTATGAATCCATCACACACACAACAAAATAAGAACGTAGATGAATGGTTCACAGAACCGACACGTTGATAAATTAGACACATGTGCAACTCTTGGGTATCTTTATTAAGGAAACGTTTCGCCACACAGTGGCTTCATCAGTCCATACACAGGAGAAGCTTGAAGAATAGGAGGAGAATGAGGTAATCAGTCCCTCAACCTTGAGTCGATGTGGTCAGTCCATCAATCTTGAGGAAATATCTACCAGCTCTTCAACTACTATTAGGAACATGATACAAAAACCCAAGCATGATTCTGGCACAAGTGCAGGAATCTACACTATACCATGTGGGGGGTGTGACAAAGTATATGTTGGGGAAACAGCCAGAACTCTGGACATTAGGATAGCAGAACACAAAAATGCTTGCAGAAATGACGACCGCAAAAACGCATGTGTTCAACATAGAGACGATGTTGGACACCTCACGAAATTCAATGAAGCTAAACTAGTTATTAAAGAAGACGACTTAAGACGGAGAAAATGCATTGAAGCTGCACTAATTTCTGTCAGTAACACTATAAAGCAAAAATCCGGTAGTTACAGTATTTCAAAATTACTAAGCAAGAGGATATTACCCATCCTGGGAACTGGTGTTACTTGATGCCAGCAGGTCCCTCTCTTGCCTCACCTCCTTAGTTCCATTACTACTACTACTACTACTACCACCTCTACCCACGCGTCACCTCACCTCACTCCTGCCACTATGGTTTAGAGAGACACGTAAGCAAACACTATGACATATTTATTAGAAAACGTTTCGGTCCTTGGACCTTGATCACTTCTCAGAAGTGATCAAGGTCCCAGGACCAAAACGTTTTCTAATAAATGTCATAGTGTTTGCTTACGTGTCTTTCTAAACCAACTTGTCGGTATTTATTACCAAGGTTTATACCATCCTGCCACTATATATACATATATATTTTCTTAGTTTTCTCTGTATTAGGACTGAAGAAGCCACTCGTGGCGAAACGTTTCCTTTAATAAATGTCCTGAACTGTACATAAGTGTCTTTTTCCACATCAATCTTGAGTAGAATACGGCATATGAGCGGAGATGGACTGACCACATCGACTCAAGGTTGAGGGACTGATTGCCTCATTCTCCTCCTATTCTTCAAGCTTCTCCTGTGTATGGACTGATGAAGCCACTGTGTGGCGAAACGTTTCCTTAATAAAGATACCCAAGAGTTGCACATGTGTCTAATTTATCAACGTGTCGGTTCTGTGAACCATTCATCGACAATCCTGTCAGACACTGCAACTTCTTGGGATCTTAATACTTGGGAATTCTTCGCTTGCCTAACCCTTGGGCACGACCTACTTCCACATTGGGCAAATGTGACACCACCTATGACTGCTGCACCTCTCCTACCTACGGTTTATAAGCTCCTTCTCCGCTCATATGCCGTATTCTACTCAAGATTGATGGACTGACCACATCGACTCAAGGTTGAGGGACTACCTCATTCTCCTCCTATTCTTCAAGCTTCTCCTGTGTATGGACTGATGAAGCCACTGTGTGGCGAAACGTTTCCTTAATAAAGATACCCAAGAGTTGCACATGTGTCTAATTTATCAAAATAAGAACGAATGATTGGTCATGATTTAGGCCGTCCCAGGAAAAAAATCCCATAAAACAGCTCGGGGAGCCTAGGAAGGCACTGCCTTCCTACAAAAAAATTACTCAAAATCGAATATTTCCCCTCTTATTCTCTTCTACCTCCTCTGTGTTGTCTTCTAACACCCTATGTTCTCTTCTACCCTATGTTCTGTCATAACCTCGGGCAGGACATTTTTTATATTGTGCACACTCACCACATAGGTCGATTCTCTTATGTTTGGGGCCTGACTGACTGCTCACAACATATTTAAGGGAGCTTGAGCTTAAAACGTATATCTACGTGTCACTAGTGTCAATGATGTAAATTTGAGCAGCACTGGCATCAGTTATGTAGATATATGTAACAATGACGTCAGTAACGTGCATGTGACACTGGTATCAATGACGTAGATGTACTAACACTGGCATCAATGACGTAGATGTACTAACACTGGCATCAATGACGTAGATGTACTAACACTGGCATCAATGACGTAGATGTACTAACACTGGCATCAATGACGTAGATCTACGTGAAAGAAGTTGAAAGGTTAAAACACGATTAAAACTCTTTAAAGGAGTCCACTAGGTCCACTCTCTCTCTCTGCTCTATGAGCTTTGTCATGAGAGAGAGAGAGAGAGAGAGAGAGAGAGAGAGAAAGAGAGAGAGAGAGAGAAAGAGAAAGAGAAAGAAAGAGAAAGAGAGAGAGAGAAAAAAAAGAGAGAGAGTGTACTCACCTATTTGTGGTTGCAGGGGTCGAGACTCAGCTCCTGGCCCTGCCACTTCACTGATCGCTACTAGGTCCTCTCTCTCCCAACTCCATGAGCTTTATCATACCTCGTCTTAAAGCTATGTATGGTTCCTGCCTGTGTGTGTGTATGTATATAGGACGGATGAACAACAAAGAGAAATATGAATCATGGTAAACACCTTCTTTAATCACGCATATGTTCCCGAGCATCAACTTCTATCATCAATGCTACAACCACCAAGAACCATTAGCAACCATAATAACTCATCCGTATCAAAAGAAAAAAAATATATATTTACACAAGGTCATCAAATTTAAAATATATCTAAGATACGCAAATAACTCAAACAATGGTGCAAAAATCTAACCCATAATTTATACTAACAGTTATAACTCCATACATAAAATACATCGTTGTCTGAACCACTGGATTAAGTTGAGGCTTCATCCTAACACCAACATAAAAATAAGTCAATGTTTCTGACTTTTTTGGGGTTTATAATTATACTTATGCGAGGCCTGGCCACGGACAGGGCCGCGGGGGCGTTGACCCCCTGGAACACCCTCCAGGTATGTTTACCTACACCTAAATAAACTTACGCTTAGTGTACAAGGATTCCGAGGCGATGAGGCCCAATTGTGGTGTCAAAGTTGTACAATCCTGTGATATTAGAGGGTAGTTAAGTGTCAGTGTTCCCTGACTGCTGAATTAATTGGCCTAGATAAGAGAAAACACCAGTATGGAACAATCTACTTAAATGTTCACATGTGTTTAATATTACGTGAGGTAGCTACTTCTCACGTATCCTCAGCTACAACATTTTGCAGAAAATCATCATAAATGCTGAGATTTTCTCACTCTCAGCGTATATATGCTGAGATTTTTTCTCTCGACGTACATATGCTGAGATTTTTTCACTCGGCGTACATATGCTGAGATTTTTTCTCTCGGTATATATATGCTGAGATTTTTTCTCTCGGCGTATATATGCTGAGATTTTTTCTCTCGGCGTACATATGCTGAGATTTTTTCTCTCGGTATATATATGCTGAGATTTTTTCTCTCGGCGTACATATGCTGAGATTTTTTCTCTCGGCGTACATATGCTGAGATTTTCACTCGGCGTACATATGCTGAGATTTTTTCTCTCGGCGTATATATACTGAGATTTTTTCTCTAGGCATATATATGCTGAGGTTTTTTCTCTAGGTGTATATATGCTGAGATTTTTTCTCTGCGTATATATACGCTGAGATGTTTTAGTATATATATACTGATTTTTTTCTTAGTATATACATACTGATTTTTTCTCTCAGGGTATATAAGCTGAGAATTTAATTTAATTCCTATTGTAGTAATCAAAGTAGCCTTGTCTGGTGGCGAGAAGGTCACCGTGCAGCCTTAAGACCCTCGTGCAGTCGACAGGCTTAAACCCTATTAACCAACCCATGAATTACGCGATACCTTAAAGCAATTCTTTCTACACATCAACTTTCATATTGTATTGTATTTAACGTCCCAGCATAAATACACTTAGTTTACTTTCATCCTCATAGAGGGCACTGAAGTGTATTAAAGTATTGTGGACGGGTTTGGTAGAGATGTGACAAGCCTTACTTAACCAAGGAGCTTTGGTGAGTCTCGGGTAGTCGATAGACTTTATACGCTGATGTATGCAGCCTGCAGCTGCAGAACTCGACGGGAATAATTGCAGTTTAGATATGCAGGTGTGTGGGTGTCACGCTGGCAAGTATACTGGAAATCCACTTAGGAAAGTAGGTCGTGATTCACTGGAGTGGGTTACGTTACGTACGTGTGTGTGTGTGTGTGTGTGTGTGTGTGTGTGTGTGTGTGTGTGTGTGTGTGTGTGTGTGTGTGTGTGTGTACGTACTCACCTAATTGTGGTTGCAGGGGTCGAGACTCAGCTCCTGGCCCCCGCCTCTTCACTGAATGCTACTAGGTCCCCTCCCTGCTCCATGAATTTTATCATACGTGTGTGTACTCACCTATTTGTACTCACCTATTTGTGATTGCAGGGGTCGAGTCATAGCTCCTGGCCCCGCCTCTTCGCTGAATGCTACTAGGTCCTCTCTCTCCCTGCTCCATGAGCTTTATCAAACCTCGCCTTAAAACTATGTATGGTTCCCGCCTCCACTACGTCATTTTCTAGGCTGTTCCACTGCCTGACAACTCTATGACTGAAGAAATACTTCCTAACATCCCTTTGATTCATCCGAGTCTTCAACTTCCAATCGTGACCTCTTGTTTCTGTGTCCCATCTCTGGAACATCTTGTCTTTGTCCACCTTGTCTATTCTGCGCAGTATTTTATGTCATTATCATGTCTCCCCTGACCCTCCTGTCCTCCAGTGTCGTCAGGCCGATTTCCCTTAGCCTTTCTTCATAGGACAATCCCCTTAGCTCTGGGACTAGTCTTGTTGCAAACCTTTGCACTTTCTCTAATTTCTTGACGTGCTTGACCAGGTGTGGGTTCCAAACTGGTGTTGCATACTCCAGTATGGGCCTGACGTAAATGGTATACAGAGTCTTGAACGATTCCTTACTGAGGTATCGGAACGCTATCCGTAGGTTTGCCAGGCGCCCGTATGCTGCAGCAGTTATCTGATTGATGTGCGCCTCAGGAGATGTTCTAGGTGTTATACTCACGTGTGCGTACTCACCTAATTGTGGTTGCAGGGGTCGAGACTCAGCTCCTGACACCGCCTCTTCACTGATTGCTACTAGGTCCTCTTCCTCTCTGCTTCCTGAGCAGTGTGCGTGTGTGTGTGTGTGTGTGTGTGTGCGCGCGCGTGTGTGTGTGTGTGTGTGTGTGTGTGTGTGTGTGTGTGTGTGTGTGTGTGTAAAATTACCTACACGTGGCTACATAAACACAGCAACGTTCATGGTGTCTCATCCTCATCCATTAACTAACAATTATTTTTGAACTTAGCAAGTGTTGTTGCAACACTTGCAACTTTCTCTTGCACTTGCATATGTTAGAAAACACTTCCTGCAGTGCTTATCATCCACAGAAAAACTGAAGTGAATCTAACGACACTTGAAGACAGAAGAATCAAGGAAGATGTGATAATATATAAAATGTTCAGAGAAAGTAACAGGGTAGACAGGGACAGAATTTTCGAGAGGCGAGAAACAGGTACTAAGGGGCAACTGAAAGTTGAAGACACAGATGAGTTACTGGGATGATGCCAGCCAGTATTTCTTTAAGTTTCAGGGTGGCCAGGAAGTGGAATGACCTCTGAGGGTTGTAACACTAACGCGTCGCTCTGTAGTTTTATGACACTCTGTTCGCGTGTTCTATCCCCATCCCATAGTTTTAAGAGCAGGTATGATAGGAGCCCACGAGGACAGAAAATGAATTGAGCAAATGTCAGGGTGAGAGACGGGGCCAAGAACCAAGAGTCGAACCCTGAAATCACACACACACAGACACACACACACACACACAACAATTACGAGACATCAATTACGGACATCAATTACGAGAGGCCCCTTGGAGCTAGCGATCACGTGGTTCTGAGTTTCGATTATATAGTAGAGCTACAAGTGGAGAAGGTAACAGGAATTGAATGGGAAAAGCCAAACTATAAAAGGAGGGATTACACAGGTATGAGGAACTTCCTGCAGGAGGTTCAGTGGGACAGAGAACTGGTAGGAAAATCAGTAAACGAGATGATGGAATATGTAACAACAAAGTGCAAGGAGGCAGAGGAAAGGTTTGTTCTTAAGGGAAATAGAAATAACAGGAAGACCAAACCGAGTCCTTGGTTTACCCGAAGGTGTAGGGAGGCAAAAACCAAGTGCATCATAGAATGGAAAAGGTACAGGAGGCAAAGGACCCAGGAAAATAAGGAGATTAGTAGAAGAGCCAGAAACGAATATGCACAGATAAGGAGGGAGGCCCAGCGACAGTACAAGAACGACATAGCATCGAAAGTCAAGTCTGACCCGAAACTGCTGTATAGCCACATTAGGAGGAAGACAACAGTCAAAGACCAGGTGATAAGGCTGAGCAAAGAAGGTGGGGAACTCACAAGAAACGATCAAGAATTATGTGAGGAGCTCAGTATGAGATTTAAGGAAGTATTTACAGTGGAGACAGGAAGGCCTCTGAGGAAACAGAACAGATGGGGACACCAACAAGGAATATACCAACAAGTGTTGGATGACATACATACAAATGAGGAGGAGGTGAAGAAGCTGCTAAGGGACATCGATACCTCAAAGGCAATGAGACCGGACATCTCCCCGTGGGTCCTTAGAGAGGGAGCGGATATGCTGTGTGTGCCACTTACCACAATCTTCAACACATCCCTAGAAAATGGGCAACTACCTGAGGTATGGAAGAGTGCAAATGTTCCCATTTTTAAAAAAGGAGACAGAAAAAAGGCACTAAACTATAGACCTGTGTCACTGACGTGTAAAGTATGCAAAGTTATGGAGAAGATTATCAGGAGGAGAGTGGTGGAACACCTGGAATGGAACAAGAGTATAAACGCCAACCAGCACGGATTCATGGAAGGCAAATCCTGTGTCACAAACCTTCTGGAGTTTTATGATAAAGTAACAGAAGTAAGACACGAGAGAGAGGGGTGGGTTGATTGCATCTTCTTGGACTGCAAGAAGGCCTTTGACACAGTTCCTAACAAGAGATCAGTGCAGAAGCTAGAGGATCAGGCACATATAACAGGAAGGGCACTGCAATGGATCAGAGAATACCTGACAGAGAGGCAACAACGAGTCATGGTACGTGATGAGGTATCACAGTGGGCACCTGTGACGAGCGAGGTCCCACAGGGGTTGGTCCTAGGACCAGTGCTATTTTTGGTATATGTGAACGACATGATGGAAGGGTTAGATTCAGAAGTGTCCCTGCTTGCAGATGATGTGAAGTTAATGAGGAGAATTAAATCAGATGAGGATCAGGCAGGACTTCAAAGAGACCTGGACAGACTGGACACCTGGTCACTGGCTTCTCGAATTTAACCCCGCCAAATGCAAAGTCATGAAGATCGGGGAAGGGCACAGAAGACCGCAGACAGAGTATAGGCTAGGTGGCCAAAGACTGCAAACCTCCCTCAAGGAGAAAGATCTTGGGGTGATTATAACACCGAGCATGTCTCTGGAAGCACACATCAACCAGATAACTGCTGCAGCATATGGGCGCCTGGCAAACCTGAGAACAGCGTTCCGATACCTTAGTAAGGAATCGTTCAAGACACTGTACACCGTGTACGTCACGCCCATACTGGAGTATGCAGCACCTGTTTGGAACCCGCACTTGATAAAGCACGTCAAGAAATTAGAGAAAGTGCAAAGGTTTGCGACAAGGTTAGTTCCAAAGCTAAGGGGAATGTCCTAGGAAGAAACGTTAAGGGAAATCGGCCTGACGACACTGGAGGATAGGAGGGTCAGGGGAGACTTGATAACGACATATAAAATACTGCGTGGAATAGACAAGGTGGACAAAGACAGGATGTTCCAGGGAGGGGACACAGAAAGAAGAGGTCACAATTGGAAGTTGAGGACTCAGATGAGTCAAAGGGATGTTAGGAAGTTTTTCTTCAGTCATAGAGTTGTCAGGCAGTGGAATAGCCTAGAAAGTGGCGTAGTGGAGGCGTAGTGACGAAAGTGACGTAGTGGATGTCTTCTCCTATTGCTGAAGGAGAAACATATGAAGCAAGAAAACAAGGAGAAAAAAAGCAATTGAAAGCATCATAAAAGCAATAGGAGAAGACGACATGACCCAGGTGGAAAATTTTCGGAGAATAGGGGGGTTTGCAAAAAAAAGAACCCGGCCAGTGAAAATGACCTTCAAGGCAGAATCGACTCTGAACAGGATCCTGCAGGAGAAAGCATGATTAAGGGACATGCCGGCATACAGGAAGGTGTATCTCAACCGCGACAGAACACAAGAAGAAAGGCAGAAACAGAGAGATGGTACAAAGGCGAAAGGAGGAAAGAGAGGGGATGGAGGAGACAGACAGGAGATCCCAGACCCAGGAAGAAGATCAAATACAGCCTCCCTCACAACTTCCTATAGAAGCCCCCCAACAAGGTCAACCACAGTGCAACCAAACATTCTAAACCAAAACACCCATGCCACATCCAATGCCCCCACCCACTGCATTACAAACTCCACCCCCACAGCAACCACCCATAGTTCCTTATCAGGTCTCCCACTTCCCCAACCTCAATATACCTCCCAGACCACAGTCTTAGAAAAGAAGTTGAAGGTGTGGTATACAAATGCAGATGGAATAACAAATAAGTATGAGGAGTGGCATGAAAGAATCAAGGAGACATCACCAGACATAATAGCACTCACAGAAATAAAACTCACCAGAATAATAACAGATTCAATCTTTCCATCCGGATATCAAATCCTCAAGAAAGACAGAGGGAGGAGACTGGGAGGACGAGTTGCACTGCTCATTAAAAACCAGTGGGGTTTTGAGAAAATGGAAGGAATGGATGGCACGGGCGAAAGGGACTACTTAGTAGGAACAATCCAGTCTGAGGGACATAAGGTGATAATTGCAGTAATGTACAACCCACCACAGAACTGCAGGAGGCCAAGAGAAGAATACGATGAGAGCAACAGAGCAATGGTCGACACACTAGCCGAGATGGTCAGGAGAGCACACATGGGGGGAGCAAAGTTACTAGTTATGGGTGATTTCAATCACAAGGAGATTGACTGGGAAAACCTGGAGCCCCATGGGGGTCCCAAAACATGGAAAGCCAAGATGATGGATGTGGTACTGGAAAACCTCATGCATCAACATGTTAGAGACACTACCAGAGAGAGAGGAGAGGATGAACCAGCAAGACTGGACCTTGTATTCACCTTGAGTAGTTCGAACATCGAGGATATCATGCACGACAGGCCCCTGGGAGCTAGCGATCATGTGGTTCTGTGCTTCGACTACATAGTTGAGCTTCAAGTGGAGAGAGTAGCAGGAATAGGTTGGGAAAAACCAAACTACAAAAGGGGGAACTACTCAGACATGAGGAACTTCCTGCAAGACATTCAGTGGGAGAGGGAACTGACAGGAAAACCAGTACAAGAAATGATGGACTATGTGGCAACAAAATGCAAGGAGGCAGAGGAGAGGTTTGTTCCCAAGGGAAACAGAAATAATGGGAAGAACAAAACGAGTCCTTGGTTCACCCAAAGGTGTAGGGAGGCAAAAACTAGGTGCACTAGAGAATGGAAAAGGTACAGAAGACAGAGAACTCAGGAAAATAAAGAGATTAGCTGAAGAGCCAGAAACAAATATGCACAGATAAGAAGGGAGGCTCAGCGACAATATGAAAATGATATAGCATCGAAAGTCAAGTCTGACCCGAAGCTGTTGTATAGCCACATCAGGAGGAAAACAACAGTCAAGGACCAGGTAATCACACTGAGGAAGGGTGATGGGGAGTTCACAAGAAACGACCGAGAGGTATGTCAGGAGCTCAACACGAGATTTAAAGAAGTATTTACAGTGGAAACCAGTAGGACTCCAGGAAATCAGAACAGGGGAATACACCAGCAAGTGCTGGATGAGGTACATATAACCAAGGAGGAGGTGAAGAAGCTGCTATGCGAACTTGACACCTCAAAGGCGGTGGGACCAGACAACATCTCTCCGTGGGTCCTTAAAGAGGGAGCAGAGACATTGTGTGTACCATTAACGAAGATCTTCAACACATCAATTGAAACTGGGCAACTCCCTGATGTATGGAAGATGGCAAATGTAGTCCCAATTTTTAAAAAGGGAGACAGACATGAGGCACTAAACTACAGACCTGTATCACTAACGTGTATAGTATGCAAAGTCATGGAAAGATCATCAGGAGGAGAGTGGTGGAGCACCTGGAAAGAAACAAGTGTATAATTGACAACCAGCACAGTTTCAGGGAAGGAAAATCCTGTCACAAACCTACTGGAGTTTTATGACAAGGTGATAGAAGTAAGACAAGAGAGAGGGGTGGATCGACTGCATTTTTTGGACTGCAAGAAGGCCTTCGACACAGTTCCTCACAAGAGGTTACTGCAAAAGCTAGAGGATCAGGCACACACAACAGGAAAGGCACTGCAATGGATCAGAGAATACCTGACAGGGAGGCAACAACGAGTCATGGTACGTGACGAGGTGTCAGAGTGGGCGCCTGTGACAAGCGGGGTTCCACAGGGGTCAGTCCTAGGACCTGTGCTGTTCTTGGTATATGTGAATGACATAACGGAAGGGATAGACTCAGAAGTGTCCTTGTTTGCAGATGATGTGAAGTTAATGAGAAGAATCAAATCGGATGAGGATCAGGCAGGACTACAAAGAGACCTGGACAGGCTACAAGCCTGGTCCAGCAACTGGCTCCTTGAGTTTAACCCTGCCAAATGCAAAGTCATGAAGATTGGGGAAGGGCAAAGAAGACCGCAGACACAATATAGTTTAGATGGCTAAAGACTGCAAACCTAACTCAAGGAAAAAGATCTGGGGGTGAGTATAACACGGAGCATATCTCCTGAGGCGCACATCAATCAGGTAACTGCTGCAGCATACGGGCGCCTGGCAAACCTACGGATAGCGTTCCGATACCTCAGTAAGGATTCGTTCAAGACTGTATACCATTTACGTCAGGCCCATACTGGAGTATGCAGCACCAGTTTGGAATCCACACCTAGTCAAGCACGTCAAGAAATTAGAGAAAGTGCAAAGGTTTGCAACAAGACTAGTCCCAGAGCTAAGGGGATTGTCCTACGAAGAAAGGTTGAGGGAAATCGGCCTGACGACACTGGAGGACAGGAGGGTCAGGGGAGACATGATAACGACATATAAAATACTGCGCGGAATAGACAAGGTGGACAAAGACAGGATGTTCCAGAGATGGGACACAGACACAAGAGGTCACAATTGGAAGTTGAAGACTCAGATGAATCAAAGGGATGTTAGGAAGTATTTCTTCAGTCATAGAGTAGTCAGGCCGTGGAATAGCCTAGAAAGTGACGTAGTGGAGGCGGGAACCATACATAGTTTTAAGGCGAGGTATGATAAAGCTCATGGGGCAGTGAGAGAGAGGACCTATTAGCAATCAGCAAAGAGGCGGGGCCAGGAGCTATGAATCGACCCCTGCAACCACAAATAGGTGAGTACACACGGGTGAAGTCGACCTCTCGTGAGTTCATAGCAATGACTCGCACAGATCCCCCCAACATCTTAGGCTTGACTGAACATCTCGACCATAGTGCTGAATGTAGTAACTCTCTCTCATGAAGACATTCAACTATCAATCAGTTTTCCTCCACCTACGAGGGAAAAATAATAATAGAGAAACTGCTTAATAAAGACTGCAACACTCTCTCTCTCTCTCTCTCTCTCTCTCTCTCTCTCTCTATATATATATATATATATATATATATATATATATATATATATATATGCATATATATATATAAATTGTGGGACCCATAGCCTCGGAGAAGTGGATAAAAAGGCTTCAAGGAAGAATATTTGGATATATATATATATATATATATATATATATATATATATATATATATATATGTGTGTGTGTGTGTGTGTGTGTGTGTGTGTGTGTGTGTGTGTGTGTGTGTGTGTGTACTCGCCTAATTGTACTCACCTAATTGTGGTTGCAGGGGTCGAGACTCAGCTCCTGGCCCCGCCTCTTCACTGATCGCTACTGGATCCTCTCTCTCTCTGCTTCCTGAGCTTTGTCATACCTCTTCTTAAAACTATGTATGGTTCCTGCCTCCACTACTTCACTTGCTAGGCTATTCCACTTGCTGACAACTCTATGACTGAAGAAATACTTCCTAACGTCCCTGTGACTCGTCTGAGTCTTCAGCTTTCAGTTGTGACCCCTTGTCCCTGTGTCCCCTCTCTGGAACATCCTATCTCTGTCCACCTTGTCTATTCCCCGCAGTATCTTGTATGTCGTTATCATGTCTCCCCTGACCCTTCTGTCCTCCAGTGTCGTCAGTGTGTGTGTGTGTGTGTGTGTGCTGATGCCTACGAAGGACTCTTGATTCAACAGATGCAGCTCCTGGACCCGGCTTGCTGCCTACCCTGTCTTGGATGTCTTGAGAGCAGCGTGTGTTGACTCAGTGTGAAGTCAACGGAGATGTTTACTTCCGTGACTTCCTTATTACTGTCTTCCACGCCCACTTCCTCTTGCATTCCACGCCCACTTCCTCTTGCATTCCACGCCCACTTCCTCTTGCATTCCATGCCCACTTCCTCTTGCATTCCATGCCCACTTCCTCTTGTATTCCACGCCCACTTCCTCTTGCATTCCACGCCCACTTCCTCTTGCATTCCACGCCCACTTCCTCTTGCATTCCACGCCCACTTCCTGTCACATTCCACGGACACTTCCTGTTGCATTCCAGGCCCACATCCTCTTGAATTCCACGCCCACTTCCTCTTGTATTCCACGCCCACTTCCTCTTGCATTCCACTCACACTTCCTCTTGTAGTCCACGCCCACTTCCTCTTGCATTCCACGCCCACTTCCTCTTGCATTCCACGCCCACTTCCTCTTGCATTCCACGCCAACTTCCTCTTGCATTCCACGCCCACTTCCTCTTGCATTCCACGCCCACTTCCTCTTGCATTCCACGCCCACTTCCTCTTGCATTCCACGCCCACTTCCTCTTGTATTCCACGCCCACTTCCTCTTGCATTCCACGCCCACTTCCTCTTGTATTCCACGCCCACTTCCTCTTGCATTCCATGCCCACTTCCTCTTGCATTCCACGCCCACTTCCTCTTGCATTCCACGGACACTTCCTCTTGCATTCCACGGACACTTCCTGTTGCATTCCACAGACACTTCCTGTTGCAGTCCACGAACACTTCCTGTCACATTCCACGGACACTTCCTGTTGCATTCCATGGACACTTCGTCTTGGATTTCACACCTTCTTCCTGTTGCATTCCACGGATGCTTCCTGTTGTATTCCATGGACATTTCCTGTTGCATTCCACAAACACTTCCTGTTGCATTCCACGGACACTTCCTGCTGCATTCCACGGACACTTCCTCTTGCATTCCACAGACACTTCCTCTTGCATTCCACACCTACTTCTCGCTATCTTCCATGCACCACCACTATACAAACTCCCGTCTTACTCAAAAATAACTATAAAACCAAAATGGACAGAGAGAGAGAGAGAGAGAGAGAGAGAGAGAGAGAGAGAGAGAGAGAGAGAGAGAGAGAGAGAGAGAGACATATGCAACCACAGTGAACCACGAAGCTTCAGCACAGCGGAAATTCCAAGACATTAAGCAAGTGTTCTTGTGTTCCTTTGTTTTTATTTAATATGGACGAGTTTTTCTTCATTACCCGTCGACTTAAAACAGCTGTCCACTCTTTGACCGTTACTCTGATCCTGTCCGCTCAGGCTGATTCTGTACTACTAACAGATGTGAATGTGTGTGTTCACTTTCTTCCCAGTACCACTGTTGTTACATTGTATCTATCCTGGTACCATTGTCGTTACATTGTATCTATCTTGATACCATTGTTGTTACATTGTGCCCATCCTCGTGCCACTGTTGTTACGTTGTGCCTCTTCTGGTATCATTTTTGTTACAGTGTATCCATTCTGGTACCAGTGTTGTTACATTGTGCCCATCCTGGTACCATTCTAGTTACATTATGACCATCCTGGTACCATTGTTGGTACACTGTATCCCTTTTTCAAGATATTACCGTCATTATTAAGGTATTTTTTTCGGTGTACTCAAGTATTTTTCTCTTATTGTGGTATTTTTCCGTATTAAGGTATTTACAAAGTATTTTATGGCATTACTTCGTATATTAAGAAATATAAATCTGTATTAGCATTTTTTTCCGTACTGACGTATTTTCGTCCTTTAAGATATTTTTGTCCGTATTAAGACACGTGCGTTTATGTTAATGTACGTGCGTCCGTGTTAATGTACGTGCGTACGTGTTTCAGCACTTCATGGATCGGGAGCGGGGGAAGCTGGTGGTGTACGTGACGACTCTGGGCATCGTTCGTGAGACCTACGAACGCTGCCTACGCTTGCGTAAGATCCTGTGGACGCTGCTGGTACGCTTCGAGGAGAGGGACGTGTTCATGGCCCGGGACACCCAGCTGCAGCTCCTGGACCGTCTCAGGACCAGGACAGTCACTGTCCCACATCTCTTCATAGAGGGACAGTACCTTGGGGTGAGTGGCTAGTAGTAGTAGTGGTGGTGGTGGTGCTAGTAGTAGTGGTGGTGCTAGTAGCAGTGGTGGTGCTAGTACTAGTAGTGGTGCTAGTAGTAGCAGTAGCAAAAAAAGTAGCAGTAATATAGTAGCAATAACAGAAGAAGTATTAGTAGTACTAACAGTACTAGTAATAGTTGTCATAGAATAGTAATAGTAATGGCAATGCTAGCAGTGGTGATAATTGTATAATAGTAGTTGTAACAGTACTAATACTAGTAATAATAGTAATATCAATAGTACAGAAGTAGCAATGAAGTAACAGAGATGAATTTCTAGTAAGATTAGAAGTGTACTTATACTATTACAACAATAATAACAACAATAATAATAATAATAATAATAATAATAATAATAATATTTCTGATACAACGTACATAAGTTAATTTTTGAAAAGCCTCTATGATGTTATTATATTTGGACTATTACTGTTTTATAAGTGTTAGCATTATTTGGTCATTTTTTTATTGTGGCACAGATGATGGTCTTTCAGTCCGAAATTGTGACAAAATAAGGCTATCTAGAGAGTGTGGGGAAGGGGGGGGGGATATCAGAAACACTGCTGAGACAAGTGTAAAAGTCTTCAGGAGCAAACTGGACAAGTATCTTCACCAGGTGCCAGATCAACCAGGCTGTGATGGATATGTGGGCCTTTGGACCACCAACAGCAACAGCCTGGTTGACCAGGTAAGCATCAGACGAACCTGGCATCATGGCCGGGCTCCGGGAGTAGGAAAACTTTCGGAACTCATCAAAGGTACACCAGAGGCGTTGAGGACATAATAAGTATGAATAATTAATTTAGACGTCGATGATGCCTTGTAGGTTCTCTGACAGAGTGTTTGAGTCTGCCCAGGCTAACATACTTCCTAAAGTATGCACTTTCATTGGTAACCCAAAGTTTAATGAATACTATCATCTCGTGAAGTGTATATACAGTGTTAGTCAGTGCAGATGCAGTCATACCGCAGGTGTCCTCAAGGCATCTCACATACACCACTTCTAACATTCTTCGTGTGTGGCGTCCAACGAACTGGTTGCAACTATTCTCCCTCAACGTCTCAGTGATATTAGTTGGGGAGTTCACCAACTAAAGTTCGTGATCCCAGGTTTAATGGAGTCAGGCACCGGATACTCGAACATGAGATTGTGTCTGGGACGGACAGAGCTCGTCTCCTGGCACTGAAAACACCACACGCCAAGGATTTTATATTTTATATGGCTGATTTCCCTCTAGTCAGACGCCTCGGCCCGCAGACCAAGCATCCACATTACCTAACACTTACCTTCAAATACAGCATGGATGAAGGAGTGCATTTCCCAGCTTCAGGGAGCACCAAGGGGTCTCAGGGACACCACCAAGTACTACTGCACTCACCATTAACTTTACGTACGTGTTTAGGTCTTTACATTTACTTACAGTATATATATATATATATATATATATATATATATATATATATATATATATATATATATATATATCTTTTTCTTTCAACACACCGGCCGTATCCCACCAAGGCGGGGTGGCCCAAAATGAAAAACGAAAGTTTCTCCTTTTACATTTAGTAATATATACAGGAGAAGGGGTTACTAGCCCCTTGCTCCCGGCATTTTAGTCGCCTCTTACAACACGCATGGCTTACGGAGGAAGAATTCTGTTCCACTTCCCCATGGAGATAAAAGGAAATAAGAATAAGAACTAGAAAGAAAATAGAAGAAAACCCAGAGGGGTGTGTATATATATGTTTGTACATGTATGTGTAGTGTGACCTAGGTGTAAGTAGAAGTAGCAAGATGTATCTGAAATCTTGCATGTTTATGAGACAGAAAAAAAAGACACCAGCAATCCTACCATCATGTAAAACAATTACAGGCTTTCGTTTTACACTCACTTGGCAGGACGGTAGTACCTCCCTGGACGGTTGCTGTCTACCAACCTACTACCTAGGATATATATATATATATATATATATATATATATATATATATATATATATATATATATATATATGTCGTGCCGAATATGTAAAACTGGTCAATTAGCAAGAACTCATTTAAAATTAAGCCCTTTCTAAAATTTTCTCTTATACGTTTAAAGATATATTTTTTTCATTAATGTTAATGTAAAAAATTATGATTTTGCACTAAAAGAATCTTAGAAAACTTACCTAACCTTATTATAACAAGAGTAATTTATTTTAGCCTAACCCAACTAAATATATTTTAGATTTGTTTACAATAATTTAATACTAAACAAACACAGTGAAATATATTTTTTTCGTTAGGTTCAGAATGATTTTGGAGAAATTATTGCATACACAAATTTTCACTTGTCCTATATGGCAAGATGAGCGTTGCTATTTAAGCCAAGATCGCAAGTTCGGCACGAATAATTTCACGCACGGTTATATACACTGACATTTGCATATCTTTCAGTGTATATATACACTGAGAGTTTACTTACTAAGGTATTCTTGCCTGGTGGTGAGCAGGTGTAATGAAAGCCTTAATGATCCTCGTGTAGTGGATAGGCTTGAAACCCCCAATACCAAGACAACATCCAAATGCCAAGACATAAATAACACAGTAAATAACTCAAGTACAACCAGTAACATTCAACATTATGTTAGAAATGTTAATGTTAGACGTCAACAAGAAACTCATTAACATTCCCGAGTCAAGTCGTAAGTAGGCGAGTCAAGTGACCTAACGACTCAGGTTGCAGAGTCGTTGGGGGAAGGGGGGGGGACTGATGCTGGTGAAGGGGCTCTTGATGCGAGGAACTGGAGCGACTCCTTCCTCTGAATCAACCATGATGACCTGCGATTATCCAGGTGCTGTATAACCCCCCCCCTCCCTCCCCCTGCGGACATAGCGCTTCTCCAGGAATACAATAACTGCTGAGTAAGGCGGCTGGATTCAGGAACTCGTGTGATGAGTAGCGAGTAGTCCAGTGAGGGACATGAGTAACAAGTCTTAAAGTGAGTTACAGGAACTCACGAGATGAGTAATGAGCATCAAACTGAGGTACATATATTCACCAGATGAGTGACACGACTCATCCAGTGGGGCACCAGGATTCACGAGTCCATGAGGTGACAAAGTATTAAGTATATGAGGTAAGATGAGTAATGAGTATGAGGTAAGATGAGTAACGAGTCCATGAGGTAGGATGAGTAATGAGTCCATGAGGTGAGTAGGATGTGTAATGAGTCCGTGAGGTAAGATGAATAATCAGTCCACGAGGTGAGTAAGATGAGTAATGAGTCCATGAAGATGAGTAATGAGTGTGTTTTCCTCAGGATGCTGAGCAGATAGAGAAGATGAACGAGTGTGGTGAGCTGAGGAGACTTCTCCAGCCGTACAAGGTGAGTGGAACCTCTCAGGGCTCTTGATCCAAGGAAAGGGAACTACCCGGCCCTTTCTTGGAATCATAACTGATCGTCACTTTACATTCTCCCAGGCGCTGTTTGACCCCTGCGAATTTACTGCTTCCCCATGAATATATATATATATATATATATATATATATATATATATATATATATATATATATATATATATATATATATATATATATAAACCACCACTGCTACTTAAATATTAATTATTATCACTGCAAGCGAATACGTACGTGGGTGTTGCATTTAAACTACGTGTACCCACGTACATCCGCAATAGCAAACACGCACAGTGGTGCTGCATTTCAACCATTTGTACACACGTACATCCATAGCAGCAAACACGTACATGCGTGTACAAAAGACTAAAGAAACACTTACACTCAAAATAAAGTATTTACACTTTTTTTTATTTATTTTAAATTCATATTAAGCGCTAAACCCATGTGGGTCATTCAGCGCAAGACGTGGTGGAGGCTTGATCCTCCGTCTGCTGAGCGTGGTACAGACGCCCTTCCTATTCGTACTAACCCGTTTTTGTTTAAGTATTTACACTGAAATTAAATAATTTACACCCAGACTAAATCATTTACGCTCACTGTAACGCATGTCTGTATATTACTTGTCACTTGTGTGGGCTGTTTAGCGTGAGAGAGTAATTGTAACGTTTTTTGTTGTCTTGCAGCGTGCGACGACGTGTAGTGTGTGCGACACGTGCGGTGGCTTCCGTCTGCTCCCGTGCACCGTCTGCAATGGCTCCAAGAAGTCCGTTCACCGTAACGACTTCACTCTGGAGTTCGTGGCTCTCAAGTGCTCCAGCTGCGACGAGTCTGGCCTCGTCAAGTGCATGGACTGCGCCGAGTACAAGGACGACCTGGAGGACCAGCAGGTGTAGCGTGATGACCTCCTGATCACAGGGGAGAGCTGGGGGAGGATCGAGGTTCATCTCGAAGCCTTGCAGCAGATGTGAGGCATTTGTCCGTCCGTCTGGAGAGTCGCCTTCGACGCCTGAGAGGTTGTAGAAGTTGGTCTCGCGCCTTTAAAATGAGGTCGACTTTGATACTCATAGGATAAAAGGAGCGTTGTTGACCCGGAGACAAGGTGGAAGTTGACATTCGTCCAGTGTTTAGGTGGCCACAAGAGTTTCCGTCACTAAGCCCGTTTATGTGGTCACAACTTGCTTTAGAGCTTTGTAGATAGTGGAGCAAGTAGCGCTTCTAATGTCACAGACGCGGCCAGTTGGGATAATACCAGAGAAGCCAAGTGTTTCTTGTGTGTTGCATTGCTCACCTTGTAAATAGTCAAAACCAGCTTCAGCACAAAAAAATACCCGATAGACGGGCCTGTTCTCCCCCACAATACTGGCTTCGTGTCTCGTCTCTGTTCCCTAATTATGTTTCTACTTAGCTGTGCTTGCAGGGTCGAGCATAGCTCCCGGCCCTACCTTTATAGACTGTGATTCGCTGAGCTTCACCGGCATATTATCCATGTGTAAATATAAGTGTAACCACCGTCACGCAAATAAACATATTGTAACAAGAGAGACTAACGAGAAGACACTAAAGATGTGAGGTAGCAGTATGATTTTAGCACTAAGCTACACTCCCGAGATCACCGGAGGAAAAGCTTGCTAGCCGTGTCGACCAAAAATTGTCAACCTTGATGAAAGAGTTAGCACTGAGTGCAGGAAAATAATGAAAGAAGCCAAGAAAACGCAGATTTAATAATACTGGTGTTTAGTGCGCAGAGACACGTGTGTAATGTTGTTACTCCAAGATGGGAATTACAGACAGATGATACTGTAGTCTCCACCTAACACTGGTCACTTTTAGTGTTGATGGCTAAGCCAGTAAAGAAGTGAGACAAGACAGACCGTAAAGGGGCCTACCTGATGCAGCCGACAAGTGGCAAGTGGTGCGCAGAGGGACGAATGCGCATATCAATGCTTGCACAAGACATACTACACACTACTCACACTTTGTATATAAGAATCTCTCTACATATATTTTTTTTGTATTAACATTATTAAATGTAATCTAATATTTAAATACAAGAAGCACCAGCTGCTTGACAAGTTAACAGTAACTCAAGTCACTGTTATGTACTATTTAAAAGAATTAAATACGCTTTAGTGGTTAGTTAAGAGAGGATTGTAATCCTCTGGTTACTGCTTGCCATGTGTGTCGTGTACACGAATTAGTACCTAGCCTTTAAACATAGCACTAGTTAGCTAACACTGTTATTGTATTACGAGGCAAGCTGTAGTTAGGGCTTACCCACTGATTCAGCCAGTGAATAAGTCAACATACGACTGAAGCGGTGAATAAGTCAATATCTATGAATAAACGGTTTAGAAGACCGACCAGTTGATAAACGAGACACCAGAGCAACACTGGGAACGTTGACCTAGCCAGCGACTCCTTCAGTCCAGCGTAGAGAAAGGGAAGACTGAGGAAGCCACTGGCTGGTGAAACGTTTCTAGAATCAAGATACCCGAAGGTTGCACATGTGTCTCATTTATTAAGTCAACATGTGACTGAACCAACGCTTGACTCATCACCTGTTAACTCATTGACTTATTCACTGATTGGTCATAGAAAATCGAGTAACTTACACATGTCCGTAAACCACTAGATAAAACTTGTTTTCCTGTTAGTAATGTAGCTTGTTGTGGTGGACCTAGTAGCGAGGTGCTGGAATTTGTTACGTGTGTGTGTCCGTATCTCAGATGTGTCCGTGGGGCGAGTGTGTCCTTCAAACAAGAACCGTAGCTTCTTCACACCTCTGAAGATGTCTTGAGAGAGACGAAAGCCTTTATGTCCCTGTTCTCTTCTTCTTGTGAGAACTGACAAACTTGTGTGATGTATTTGTATTTGTGAATGTATTGTAGAGCATACAAGTGTTTATCACGTACTGGTGTCTAATACAAGTGTAAACCACATAATACCACTGTATGTACGTAATGTATGTATGAATGTATACGGTCTTGTAGATTTTTTAATATATATATATATATATATATATATATATATATATATATATATATATATATATATATATATATATATATATATATATATATATATATTGCGCATTCAGAACATCTTTTGTTTTATTATCAGTTCCTGAGGTAACATCCATGGAGTTCCCTTCGTCAAGAGTGTGTGTCTCCTGACGCAACGGGAGTGTATAACACTGTCACTAAAAGTGTCACAAGTCTCGGTCCTGACACCAAGCATGTAACACAGTCACTAGTAAAGTATCTCAAGCCTCACTCATGATACTAATATGTTATGACAGTTATTAGCAGTGTCACAAGCCTCACTAACACTAAAATGTTATGACACAGTCACTGGAAGAGTGTCACAAGACTCAGTTCTGACACCAGGCAGGTTATGACAGTCGCTAGCAGTGTCACAAGCCTCGGTCCTGACACCAGATAGGTTATGACACAGTCACTAGCAGAGTGTCACAAGCCTCGGTCCTGACACCAGACATGTTATGACACAGTCACTAGCACAGTGTCAGAAGCCTCGGTCCTGACACCAGACATGTTATGACACAGTCACTAGCACAGTGTCACAAGCCTCGGTCCTGACACCAGACATGTTATGACACAGTCACTAGCACAGTGTCACAAGCCTCGGTCCTGACACCAGACATGTTATGACACAGTCACTAGCACAGTGTCAGAAGCCTCGGTCCTGACACCAGACATGTTATGACACAGTCACTAGCACAGTGTCACAAGCCTCATTCCTGACACCTGACACGACACAAGTCATAAACACTGACATATGTAAATTGGCAGATTGTGCAAAAACTCTTGCAACAAAAATAAAAAATTTCCAAATGATTGCAAGTATGTGGAGGAAGACCTGGACTCGCTGGGCAGCTGCACCAATAACTGGAGTGTGAAATTAAATGGTGAGAAAAATACAGTGTACTGGAAGTGAGTGAAAGTGAAAGGAGACATAGAGTATAACATTGTCGGTAAGACAACCTTAAAAAACTGATCAGAATTATTACAACATGGAATATTTAGGACGGATGAGAATATTTAAAACAGACGAGAATATTTAGAACGGATGAGAATATTTAAAACAGACGATATTTAAAACAGACGAGAATATTTAGAACAGACGAGAATATTTAGAACAGACGAGAATATTTAGAACGGATGAGAATATTTAGAACGGATGAGAATATTTAGAACGGATGAGAATATTTAGAACGGATGAGAATATTTAGAACGGATGAGAATATTTAGAACGGATGAGAATATTTAGAACGGATGAGAATATTTAAAACAGACGAGAATATTTAGAACAGACGAGAATATTTAAAACAGACGAGAATATTTAAAACAGACGAGAATATTTAAAACAGACGAGAATATTTAAAACAGACGAGAATATTTAAAACAGACGAGAATATTTAAAACAGACGAGAATATTTAAAACAGATGAGAATATTTAAAATAGGTAATAATATTTAGAACAGGTAAATATTTAAAACGACTAAGAATATTTAAAACATACGAGAATCTTAAGAACTTATAACACAAGAACTTGGCGTTTTCTTGTGAATAAGAAAGAAGGTGAAAGAATGTAGGTTAGGTTAGGTAAGGTTCGTCAGGAAACAGGACAAATGTTTCCTGACGCGGGTCTTAGTCAGATGATGACCCGCCTTTGGAGCTTTTGGTCATCTGACCGAGGCCTTCCGCTGGCTTACCGGTCCACCCCTTTAAAAATTATTGTCATTTATAACCATTGTTATATGACTTCAGCAATTTTGAAAGAATGTAATAACCAAGAAAGTAGAACATAATATATATATGAAAGCAGGAGAAATATACTGACTGCCAACGAGCACCAGCAGACAGCCTCAGAAACACAGCAATGAGAGAATATGTAAATATTTCACATTTGGTTAAGAGTTTTCTAATATATACATAGATGGTGTAAACTTACATGGCAAGAATGTTAAGAAATAACTGAAGGGACGCAAGAGAGATTGAGACAAGTCGGGTGAGGAGGCGGGGGTATCTAACTCCATACCCGGCTTCAGGAGTAGATACGATGCGTGCAAGGGGCAGCAGATTAACAGCGAAAGTGTACTGTTGGGGGGGGGGGAAGACAGGAGCAGAGGACCTAACACAGGGTTAACCTACCACCCTGTACATAAAAGGGTACTTCCTTACAATTCTCCCTTGGATTCAAGGTAAATGAAATTACCACCTAAACAATTAATTTTAGTCAGCCAATCACGGGTTAAAGAAAAGCTCTTTAATATTTACATTATAATGAGGGAATTACACTTTAATGACAATTATCTTTGCTTTTATTCAGGGATATAACTCAAGGTAATTAATATTAACACTACGGGAGATTAAGTTGACAGGGAATAATTAGGAAATAAGCCAGTATATAGATTAAATAACTTACGGAATAAGAGTCCAATTCGCACACTAGCAGGTCACAGCTGCAGCCCCAGAGGAAGTATGCCACGGAACCCAGCTCATCCTGAGGAAAGCTTCACCTCATAGCCTCCCAGTGATAGAGCTCTGCTCTACACTAACTCCCCCACAGATTGTTAGGTAAGACACATATGCAACAGTTAGGTATCTTTATTTCGAAATAAAGATACCTAACTGTTGCATATGTGTCTTACCTAACAACCTGTCGGTATTTTATACCATTTTAATGTTCAATCCCCCACAAATTCTTCCTTTTAGCTGCTTTACCCTGAGAATATAAAGGCAGACTCTACACCTTTCATAATTTCCTGAGTGATGATCGTTCCCATAAGAGAGGCCATGCGCTCGATCTAAGAGAATGCTGTCCTAATAACCAGGATAAAGAGAAGAGCAGCCCTCTGGGATAAACGAGAAATTGGAAACAGTATCTACACCTCACGTAACTCAACGAGTACACTTACAATTTCAGGAGGCAGGTCGTCATGTGACCCTCCCCTCCCCTTGAACCTTAATAGGTAGGTCTTCCAGTGGGTCCTCCCCTCGACCCTCGGGAGGCAGGTCTTCAAGCAGTCCCTCACCCTTTCTCTAGAACGGGAGCATCCCTATAGCCTAACCTTTTCTTACTAATGTTAAATATTTATTTAGATTTAAAACAACAGTCTCTGGGTAATAAATTAGATTATAGGAAACAATGATCACTTGACGATACTACAGGAGGAGCTTATTGAAATAACTGACACGCAGGTTAGCAATTCAGGATAATTCAAAGCCATTGAATGCTAGGCTTACCATGCGACCCGTTTTGACTGGGATGGTCCTGGTTTGAAAGTCCTGTCCCGAAGTCCCGGTCAGTTTGTCATTTTGTCCCGCACAGATCACACACAAAAAAAAATGAAATTTCAAGAAATTTGCTACACTGCGCATGTACTGCAAAATAAACACTGATTTAAGTTGCAGAGAGTTTTGAGAAAAACAAACCATTACTAAGATTAGATTTTGCCACCAAAGTTAGTTTAATATGTTTATTATGCACCCCTTACCCATCTTGTGGGCGGTAGTCAAAAGATTACAGAGGTACATAATTGGTCCAGGGACTGGACTCCAAAGTTTTGATAGCTGAGCAAGTTACAGAGGTAATGAACTCACAATTTACAAAGGTAATGAACTCCAGGTAGGTCTGGTCACAATCATGACAAGTTACAAAGGTATTTACAGATTACAGAGGTACGTAATAGGTCCAGGGACTGGGCCCCCAAAGTTTTGATAGCTGAACTAGGTACAAGGGTAATGAACTCAAGTTACAAAGGTAATTAATCCTGTAAGAATAGTTACTTACGTTTATACATGGCTACAATCACGAACAAATTATAGAGCAACGAGCAATTCACACTTCCACACCTTCCACACCTGGTCACAACTGTAATGAGTTATTGGTGCAAATATTGAGTCCCACACACACACACACACAAACTCATACACACACACACTCACCAAAGTGGCTAGTTTATTGTACACGCCACATCCATCCTGCGAACAGTAGCGCAAGAACATATGGATATATAAAATGCCTAGGAACTAGGCCCCAAAAGGGTTAACATGAGCACATCTGGATTTATATCAACAGTTCACTTATCTGTTACAACAAATTTAGGAAATTTGCTTAGTATATCTGGTATCTGGTATCTTCCTGGCCTGCTAGTGTACTCGCATATAATCTAGTGATACCAGTGAATAGCAGAATACAGTGTTGTAGTAGCAACTAACCAGTATTATAATGGTACTTAGTGAAGTGGAGTGACTTTCATTAGTTTCTTTTTCTTGAAATACCAGACGTTACTGTGAATTTCATATAACCTGTAGTTACCAGCGGTCGCAATATACACAACGAGAAGCAATTATTACTACAGAAAAAGCGCCCTTCCTCCAAAATTTGCACCAGTCAACTATAGTGATAATATAGCATTTATTGTGGTGGAGACGGAAAAAAAAAATAGAGAAGCTAGATACAGCGATTGATAAACAAAGGTGGAGGCTCGACCGTTCGTCATTGTAGGAGTGCCAGCAGTCACCGGCTCTTCAACACGCAAGTTATACTTTTGTATCAATCAAATCACATATTACTCGGGTAGATAATTTCCAGTAGATCCTTCATGTGTTAGCTCAAATCACCGACCAGTATGGTTTAAATAAGTGACCCACTGATCAGATCAGATAGACTGGTCCGAACCCTGACTGGTCCGAACCCTTGACTGGTCCGAACCCTTGACTGGTCCGAACCCTGGACTGGTTTCAAACGGTTTCGTTGTGCACCACCTAGCAGGTTATTAATAGAATATTCAAGAGGTTGCTAGTAGAATTGCAGTAAATAAACCATTCAAATCATTATGAAGCTGTGTGTAGTCTGTGGTCAGTCAAACAAACGGGCTTCCACATGCATAAATTGTCATTTCTGTGGAAATTGGTGTCACGCCCCTTGTGCAGATATCCAAGAACTAGCTACAAGCAGTATTAAAACAGGGAAGTGTTTTTGGGTATGCCCAAATGAGATAAATCTGTGGACTAAAATCACAAGGGTATTAAAAGAGGTCACCATCAAAGCTGCTTTCATAGAAAACCTGGAAGCTTTCTACAACAGATGGGAACATAAAAAGTCCGGGCTGAATGGTACTGCCCTTGATACTGGCCATGTAGTCAGAAACTGTAAGGCTGGAGATGATGTCCTGGTAGTCAGTAAATGGGGGGCTGATAGTGCTGTCCTGGGAGACAGTAATGGGGAAGCTGGAGGTGCTGTCCTGGGAGACAGTAATGGTGAAGCTGGAGGTGCTGTCCTGGGAGACAGTAATGGTGAAGCTGGAGATGCTGTCCTGGGAGACAGTAATGGGGAAGCTGGAGATGCTGTCCTGGGAGACAGTAATGGTGAAGCTGGAGATTTTGTCCAGGTAGTCGGGAATTATACGCAGGAAGGAATACATATAAATGACCTCATAGGGAACAGGAGCCATAGTAGGGAAACAAGTGTAGTCAAAGATAAGATAAAACCAATATTGCAAACTAGAAATACCGCAGGAAATAGCAAACAAGAGGACTCCACTAGCAATAGTGAGGATATATTACCAAAAACAAATGGTGGGAGCTCCATTGTTGGTGCTAGGGAGGATAGAAGACAGGGAAACATGCACCAACAGGGAATACAGTCACAGAAACCCAAGGCAAACGGAAACCAAGCCTGTGCACATACTATGCACTCGGTATCTGCTGGCATGGGAAATCTGGAAAAACAGATGGGACGTGCAACTATGACCACCCTAGGAAATGCCATGCCCATATGACAACAGGAAAATGCAAACTCCCTTCCTGTAAGCTTTTTCACCCTGAACTGTGTACCTCTTCAGTACAGGAAAGACTGTGCTATAACTTAAATTGCCAGGCATACCATCTAAAGGGGACAAAAAGATACAAAACATCCAGGCCATGGGAAAACCTGGGTAGCCACAGCCACTCAAGAGGGAGAGGTTTTTTAGTGCCAGGAAGGAAAAAAAACTGGCAGGAAATGGCAGAAATCGTACACCAAATCCAGTCATTCCTGGAGTGGAACCACAGTCGATGGCCTCCACTCCAAACCAACAGATACAGATACTAATGCCGGAAAAAAAATCCCCCCCCAGTACCAACAATACCACCAGTCCGATAACATTCTTCTTTGCAAATATACAGGGTCTAAAGCCAGCAACAAACAACAAAATACCTTTCATCCGTGGACTGCTTGCAGAGGCAAAGGCAATGTTCGGGGCTTTCACTGAGACCCACATAAAGGATCACTTGGACAACGAAATATGGATCCCAGGTTACAACCTATACAGATGTGACAGAGTGAACAGGCAAAAGGGGGGGGTTGGCCTGTACATTGCAGAGTCACTTGTTTGCACAGAACTGCTAAATGCCTCAAATGATGTAGTGGAAGTTTTAGCAGTAAAGGTCGAGAACCAAAACCTAGTCATTGTGGTAGTCTACAAGCCTCCGGATGCAACATCCCAGCAATTCCAGGAACAGCTGTTAAAAATTGACCACTGTCTGGAAAACCTTCCAGCTCCTGCACCCAACATCTTGCTCCTGGGGGATTTCAACTTAAGGCACCTAAAATGGAGGAATATAGCAAATAATATTGTTGCAGTAATAACACCAGGAGGCAGCTCTGATGAAAACTCACACTCACACGAGCTTTTAAATCTCTGCACAAAATTCAATTTAAACCAGCAAATAATAGAGCCTACTAGAATGGAGAATACACTAGACCTCATCTTCACTAACAATGATGATCTGATAAGAAATATCACCATATCAAAAACAATATACTCAGATCACAACATAATTGAGGTTCAGACATGTATGCGCGGAGCCCCAGACAAACATAATGAGATTAGTCACGAGGGAGCATTCACCAAATTCAACTTCAATAACAAAAACATAAAGTGGGACCAAGTAAACCAAGTCCTAACCGATATAAGCTGGGAAGATATACTAAGCAACACAGACCCCAACTTATGCCTAGAACAGATTAACTCGGTAGCACTCGATGTATGCACAAGGCTTATTCCTCTAAGAAAAAGGAGGAGTAGATGTAAAACTGAAAGAGACAGGCGCTCCCTTTACAGGCGACGGAAAAGAATAACAGAGCGGCTAAAAGAGGTCAATATATCTGAAATGCGTAGGGAGACACTGGTCAGAGAAATAGCAAGCATCGAACTTAAGCTAAAAGAATCCTTTAGGAGTCAGGAATCGCGGGAAGAACTAAAAGCCATAAATGAAATCGAAAGAAACCCAAAGTATTTCTTCTCCTATGCCAAATCAAAATCGAGAACAACGTCCAGTATTGGGCCCCTACTTAAACAAGATGGGTCCTACACAGATGACAACAAGGAAATGAGTGAGCTACTCAAGTCCCAATATGACTCAGTTTTTAGCAAGCCGCTAACCAGACTGAGAGTCGAAGATCAAAATGAATTTTTTATGAGAGAGCCACAAAATTTGATTAACACAAGCCTATCCGATGTTATCCTGACGCCAAATGACTTCGAACAGGCGATAAATGACATGCCCATGCACTCTGCCCCAGGGCCAGACTCATGGAACTCTGTGTTCATCAAGAACTGCAAGAAGCCCCTATCACGAGCCTTTTCCATCCTATGGAGAGGGAGCATGGACACGGGGGTCGTCCCACAGTTACTAAAAACAACAGACATAGCCCCACTCCACAAAGGGGGCAGTAAAGCAACAGCAAAGAACTACAGACCAATAGCACTAACATCCCATATCATAAAAATCTTTGAAAGGGTCCTAAGAAGCAAGATCACCACGCATCTAGAAACCCATCAGTTACAGAACCCAGGGCAACATGGGTTTAGAACAGGTCGCTCCTGTCTGTCTCAACTATTGGACCACTACGACAAGGTCCTAAATGCACTAGAAGACAAAAAGAATGCAGATGTAATATATACAGACTTTGCAAAAGCCTTCGACAAGTGTGACCATGGCGTAATAGCGCACAAAATGCGTGCTAAAGGAATAACAGGAAAAGTCGGTCGATGGATCTATAATTTCCTCACTAACAGAACACAGAGAGTAGTCGTCAACAGAGTAAAGTCCGAGGCAGCTACGGTGAAAAGCTCTGTTCCACAAGGCACAGTACTCGCTCCCATCTTGTTCCTCATCCTTATATCCGACATAGACAAGGATGTCAGCCACAGCACCGTGTCTTCCTTTGCAGATGACACCCGAATCTGCATGACAGTGTCTTCCATTGCAGACACTGCAAAGCTCCAGGCAGACATCAACCAAATCTTTCAGTGGGCTGCAGAAAACAATATGAAGTTCAACGATGAGAAATTTCAATTACTCAGATATGGTAAACATGAGGAAATTAAATCTTCATCAGAGTACAAAACAAATTCTGGCCACAAAATAGAGCGAAACACCAACGTCAAAGACCTGGGAGTGATCATGTCGGAGGATCTCACCTTCAAGGACCATAACATTGTATCAATCGCATCTGCTAGAAAAATGACAGGATGGATAATGAGAACCTTCAAAACTAGGGAGGCCAAGCCCATGATGACACTCTTCAGGTCACTTGTTCTATCTAGGCTGGAATATTGCTGCACACTAACAGCACCTTTCAAGGCAGGTGAAATTGCCGACCTAGAAAATGTACAGAGAACTTTCACGGCGCGCATAACGGAGATAAAACACCTCAATTATTGGGAGCGCTTGAGGTTCCTAAACCTGTATTCCCTGGAACGCAGGAGGAAGAGATACATGATTATATACACCTGGAAAATCCTAGAGGGACTAGTACCGAACTTGCACACGAAAATCACCCACTACGAAAGCAAAAGACTTGGCAGACGATGCACCATCCCCCCAATGAAAAGCAGGGGTGTCACTAGCACGTTAAGAGACCATACAATAAGTGTCAGGGGCCCGAGACTGTTCAACTGCCTCCCAGCACACATAAGGGGGATTACCAACAGACCCCTGGCAGTCTTCAAGCTGGCACTGGACAAGCACCTAAAGTCAGTTCCGGATCAGCCGGGCTGTGGCTCGTATGTTGGTTTGCGTGCAGCCAGCAGCAACAGCCTGGTTGATCAGGCTCTGATCCACCAGGAGGCCTGGTCTCAGACCGGGCCGCGGGGGCGTTGACCCCCGGAACTCTCTCCAGGTAAACTCCAGGTATCTTAGGAGGTTCGTTCTAGCGACAAATACGTATGGTTGTCCGAAGCGTGATTCCATACTCTATATTTTTTTCTTTTCTCATTATGTAATTCTTAACTGAGAAATTGGTACTTTTAGCCATCATTTGTGTGCATTAAAGAAAATATACCTACTTTATATTTCTTGTATATGTTTTTTTTTTTTCAAAACCTTAAAAATATCCGTGCGTGAGTCTTATAAATAAATTACGTAAGCCTAATCAATGCGGCACATTTCCACTGGTGTCCTAAGGTCCTCTCCAGGATGCCACACACAAGTCACCTAACACCCTGGTACCTGAATACTCTCCGTGTTCATTACACAAATAATTCGCACACAGGGGGACTTAAACCCATGACGACGTTTCGGTTCAACTTGAAACATTAACTAGTCACACACGTTTCATTCTCCTATGTGTGGATTATTTGTGAATACTCTAACACCTAAAATAAATATTGAAGTTATTCCCTTAATACGGAATTAAAGCACAATCTCAGTGTACCAACACTAAAGGGCATCTCGGTGTATATATCTTGTATGTGATGTAAAGATTGATGATTAATGGCGTTTAAAACTATTCGACAACACTAGGCTCATCAAGGTTCATGTAGCCTGTCCACCACCAGTCAAGAATAATTAATACCTAATGTAGAGATTAAAATAAACTGTTTTGTTATAGATTCACCTGTACAATCGCTCGGCCCGGGCCTTTTCCAAGAGGCGGCCAAGCCTTGGCTCCCTGTCGAAGGAGTGTCTCAGATCAATGTCTGCCATGGGAGAAGGTACAAGTACTTCCTCGTCTTCTGGGACTAGCTGTCCCCAGGTCTAACCCCAATCCCCGCCCCCACAAGGCTCGGAGGGAGAAGTTAGGCACTTTGGGCTGCCACAAACCCCCCCTCCCCACACTGGGCTCAAAGGGTGTGGCAGCCGCATAGCAGCAGACAATGTCAGAAGGTGCAAAGGCAGCAAGCGCTACAGGATCCTTTTGGAGTCGCACCCCAACTTTGGGCATTAAGCCCGAATGCTGGGGAAGCTCAAGAATGCCTCTTGCTGTGTGTGTTGCTGCTGCTGCTACTACTACACTTGTCCGTTGTACTCTCCTTGTAAAATAAACTCAGTGTGTATATATATACACTAACACACATTCAATTTCTGATAAAGCAATTAAATCTACCAGTCTTAAATGGCAAGAAAGAATATACCTAATTTAGCTTTTATTACTGAAAAATGCTATAGTCTCGTCTGATTACCATGATTTATGTATATATTTTAAAAGGATACAGCCTGATATACATATAAATTTACATTAGTTATTGCTATAAAATTAAAAGAAAACAAACATTAATGCAACCACAGAAAACAATTTTTAAAGCGGTAACTAATATATTTAAGTGTGTAGCTGTGTGTACTCGCCTAATTGTGATTGCAGGGGTCAATTCATAGGTCAATTCTAGTTTCCTGACGTGCTTGGATAGGTGTGGGTTCCAGACTGGGGCTGCAATACTCCAATATGGACCTGGAACGGCTCCTTACTGGGATGTCGGAATAATTCTTAGGTTCGCTAGTCGCCCATACGCTGCAATAGTTACTTTTTTTTTATTTTTATTAAAAACCTTACAAAAGTACAAAGGATGCATAATAATAGTACAGGAATACAAAAACAGTCTTTTGTGCTACTAGTACCAGGTTATTCCTGGAGGTAACAAGTATTATAACATCTTGTTATAGCAAACAATACACGCTAAGACAAACCTCACTGAAGTATAACAGTCATTAATTAATAGTTGCCGCCAAGCCATTGTACCCGCAGAAAACACACCAAAAAGAAACTTTACATAATTTAACAATATAAAATGAATACCTGACATGTCCTATTACAACAAAAACATCATACAAATGTACAACTCACAAGATTACTAAAGTTGAAATTTTCACACATGACTAAAACCATAACCACCTTTAACATACAATATATGTACTACACATATCATGTCAGTTAAGTAAAAAGACCCTAACCAAAGCTACCATAACAACTATAAAACAAGACAAAACCCGAACATACCCGCTATGACAGGGTACAGAGTATTGGTTAAGTTAGGTTACATTATATCCTAACCAATAGGAATTCGGAAGGAACGTATGATTCCTTATGCACAATAACCACAGAGAAACAGTATTTTAATATTATTAACACGTTAAACCCTCAAATACAATAATTCTGATACAGAAAACAGAACAACATACATGTAACATACAATAATAAAATAACCCAAAACAAGTTTTTATAACAAAAACCTCGGCACATTAAAGGGTTTAAAACCAAACCCTATACATAATTAAACCTCCCACATATGTATATAAACCGAAAATCTTGTCCACAAGACTTGTTTGGTATAACCCCATAAAAACATGGTATAGACCCAAGACCTATACATACACTTAAAATTTTCCACATAGAACCTTCATCGGACAATAAAAGTTAAACATAAGATAAGAGAAGTAATAAGGATAAGGCTGCTGTAATTTGCCAGTCCCAAAAGAACTGACACGTATCTCAGAAAATGTTGTGTTGATACCAACTTGCCAATCTAATTACTTAAAAACGAGATCCTAAGGGCTCGGTATCCTGGCTATCAAGGAAATTTTAAACACAGTGAACATAACCATACATAAGGGGGATTACCAACAGACCCCTGGCAGTCTTCAAGCTGGCACTGGACAAGCACCTAAAGTCGGTTCCTGATCAGCCGGGCTGTGGCTCGTACGTTGGTTTGCGTGCAGCCAGCAGTAACAGCCTGGTTGATCAGGCTCTGGTCCACCAGGAGGCCTGGTCACAGACCGGGCCGCGGGGGCGTTGACCCCCGGAACTCTCTCCAGGTAAACTCCAGGTTAGAAAATTAACCCTGTAAGCCACACTTATAACTCACTATGACAAACAGTCTCGTAAAACATTGCGTACCATCCATACCTAATTCTCACTACCTTCCTCTTACACACTACATAAGCTCCAGAGAAAAACAAACCCCCCCCCTTTTCATCCCCCCATAAGGAGACCACTCCTTTGTCCAACCTCAGGGACCCCGACAAAGGGAACCCACAGTGAGGTTCCTATAACCTTCCGGGAAACTTTTTTCCCAGGACGCCCCATAAACCAACACATTCCTACACTTCGTCCTATAGAATCTAGCCGCCAACGCTTTTATCCTCGAATCACCCCTTAATCCCCTCATTCCCCATGAGATATCCAGGTAATCTACATTATAGCCCTTCCCACATCCCTAGGCACTCCCCTTACATCTAGTAGTAAAGCCCTTAAAAGCGGCAAACGACCCCCCCCCCCAACAGTCTGATAACCCCACCCATCCATGATCTCACCCCCTCCAAGGAGGTACAAAAGAAGACCACATGAAACGCCGTTTCAACATCACCACAAAACTGACAAAAAGCCTCTTCCACAAACCCCATACTACGTAACACCTTGGAAGCCAGAATCCCCACGATAAAACGATACACTAATTTTCTTACTCTAGCCGGTATCCGAAGCTTACTAAAATCTTTCCAAATAACCCCCCAATCATACGTTGGATACACAGCTACCCCTTGCATAATTCCCTGACCTTTCACTACCCTCACCAACCTTTTCACTTTGATGTTATCCACCTGTTGCACTGTCAATAAAAATCTCAACATATCTTCACAAAACCTCAATTCCTTCCTACTCCACCATTTGCATGCTTCCTCCACAACTCTTCCTACTTTAGCTCCCCTCACACCCCCTTCCCTTATATACCTCCGCTTGATATATACAGCCATTACTCTCAGTCCTAAAGGCAACAAACCTAAACCCCCTCTTCGAACATCCGTCATAACTACCTCCTTACTTAACCATGCCCTCCCAAATCCCCACACAAACTTCAGCACCCTCCTCTGCATTTCCACAATATCTCGTACCTCTATGGGAAAAACCTCTGCCACCCCCCATACCTTGCTATAGACAAGTGAATTTACCACCACTACCCTCTGATGTAAAGCTAAGTCCCTCGCACTTAAACCTCCTAGTCTACTTAAAACCTTACCCGTGACAGACTCCGAATTTACCCTTCTGCATGCCTGCACTTCCGCCATATACCATATCCCACATACCTTGATTCTGTCAACCACTGTCCATCCTAACCCCATCCCCAAACCCCCCCCCCCTATCCAATTACCGACCTCTAGTAACCTTGATTTCACCGTATTAACTCGCATTCCGGTATTCATACCAAACATCTGAATCACTCTACCCACCCTCCTTAACTCCTTACCCCATAGCAAAACAGTAGTATCATCCACATACCCAACGATGCCCCCTTTGCACCCCCCCTCCATCTCCTGTTTGTCCATCACCCGCTCAGCAGACTCATACAAAGGATGCTGCACACACGCAAAGAGCAGCTGTGACATCGGACAGCCCTGCCTCAAACCTCTCTCCATCGGTACACTTTCACCCAACCTCCCATTGACCTGTATCCTCACCTCTGCCTCAGCATACAGGGTGTTCACCCACCTCACTACCCCCTCCCGAAACCCCAACCTCTCTAAGTAAACCCCTAAGAAATCTCTGTCCACGCAATCATATACATTCACCCAATCTAAACCTAGTATTCCCCCTCCCATACATCTCTCTAGAAAATCCCTAATCAAACCATGTCCATCCCTCATCCTTCTCCCCGGAATTCCCAACTGCCCCCTATGTAACACTAAACCCAACACTTTCCTCATTCTGTTGCCCAAAACCTTAGCAAAAATCTTGTAATCCAAGCACATTAACGTAATCGCACGGTAATCATTTAAAACTCAGCATTCCTTCTTTTTGGGCACTAAAACTGTGACACCCGTTCTTTGTGATTTCCCCATCCTCCCACTACTTAACATAAAATTCAAAACCCCCCACCAGACAATGTCGTACACTCCCCCAATGACACCTATAAAAATAGTTTGGTATGCCATCTATGCCTGGGGTTTTACCCTGGCACAGCCCAAAAACTGCCTCCTTCACCTCCTCTACACTAATACTACTCTCGATTCTGTCACTGTCCTGCTCACTTAATACCCTATTAAACCCTTCATCCCCAAAACGTCCCTCACCCACTCCCCCGCCAACCCTCCTCCACTTCTCCCTAAACCAAAAATCTGCATACAAACTAATATTTTCCATGGTGGATAGGCCTTGACCCTCCTCAAAGCCACCCCCCCCCCTGTACCTGCCTCAATATACGCCAAGGTGGTTTTCGCCTGCCGTTCCTTAAACCTCCTTAATACAAAACCCGATGGCCTATGCCCCCTTAAAACATCCTCCAACCCCGCCCTTACTCTAATTGCCTCAAATTTTTCATTGTGAATTTCCGCCAACCTACTTCGCAAACGTTCCATGTCCTCACTCCGCCCCACCCGTTCCTCTGCATAACAGTCATTTAACTGACCCTCAAGATAATTTTGTAGACCATAGCTCCACCTCGCCATCTCCTTACCCCGTACTTTAAAAAATTTCGCGATTTCAACTTTAGCCCTCATTTCCCACCAATCCAGCAAATCCATGTCCATATTCCTAGTCTCCCAAAAGGATTTCCACCAATCTTCAAAACCTGTAGCGTCACCCTCGTCCCTAAGTAGCCTCACATTTAATTTCCAGTATCCCACATAAACTCTCACTATGCCATCTGCCCTCAAATCTGCTATAACAGCACGATGATCAGAAAAACCCACATCGATAGTCCTCACCCTCTCCACACCTATGCCCTGCCTAACATAAATCCTATCTAACCGTGCCTCATATCCCCTACAAATAAAAGTGTGCTCCACTCCATGTCCCCTACTTCCCGCCACATCTACCACTCCAACATCTCGCAAAAAATCCCGCAGAACCCCCAAAACACAACCCGCCCCCCTCGGAACCACATCACCATTCCTAATGACACAATTCCAATCCCCACCAATCACCGTAAAAGCAGGTAAATCTCTCAAGTGATAGAACATCGCGTACAAAATCCACCTTCACTCTAGCGTTACTAGTTGCTGGCATGTACACACCTACAAAACTAACCCTCCTGGCCCCCCAAAACCCATCCACCCTGACAACCATCCCACTCCCCCCTCCTCCCAACCCAGGATACGCAAAGGACTGGTCTCCTTTACCGTCACAGCCACACCTCCTTTCAACCTCAAAGCATCACTGGTAAACAACCTATAACCTTTCAACAACAACTCGCATCCTAACCTATGGTTATGTTCCTGCAAAAAACAGACATCAATACTAAATCTCCTCAAAACCCACTCTAACCATACCCTCTTGACCTCGGTTTTAAGACCGTTTACATTGAAAGTTACACACCTGAATTTTACAAGAATGGCGGCTTACCCCTGTGCCGCTGAGGCTTACTTGGTCCTCCTTTCATAGGTCTCGGTCCTTCTCTATCAATCCCTCGTTCCTGCCCTCCAACCCCTCCCTGTCCCTTCCCGCCGATCTTCCCATTGCCCCCCCCTCCTCCCGGACTTGCCGTTGCTACCACAGCTGCCCACATCTTCCCAGGCCTCTGCGCTGGTGTGAGGACTTTGTCCATGTCTGATGCCCCCGCTGATCTCTTGCGGGAGCTACCATCTACACACATATCTTCTGCAACCACATCTTCTTGATGGACCTCCACCACCACATTGCTCTCCTTTTGAACCTCACTCAAGTCTTCCTTACCCCGTTTCTGTTCGTCCATCACCTTGACATCACCTGACCTCACATCACCTTCCACACCATGCTCCGACTCTTCCAAAAAATCCTTCAGCACAGCCTCCAAAATCCCTTCCTGAGCTGAATCTGTAGTACCTAACGGTCTGTCTTGCAGCGATATTTCCCCCCCCCCCCGTTTCCACTGGTAGTGTAACATGTCTCCAAAACCACCTCTGCTCTGTTGACCTCCTCACTCCATAGGCCCTTACCCCGGCTTTCCACTTCACCCGTCATAATGTCCACGGCTTCTAATTGCGTATCCTCAGAAGCTGTCTCCTGACGCCTAGGGCCCTGTCTCCTGGGGCATTGTGCCACCATGTGCTCATAAGAGTCACATAAACGGCACGTCTTCCTCTGCCCCGCATAGTGTACAAAAACCTGTGTTCTATGGCTATGCAATGTGACATATGATGGTATCGGCCTCCTCAAGGTCATTTTCATTGTGAAGGATCCTTCCGGCATCCCCTCGTAAGGGCTGTCCCTCCACATTCCCATGCTTGCCGAGTGTACAGTCCCATAACCACTGAACACATCTTGTAGGCTGTATGCTGTTGCCTCAAAAGGTACATTTCGTACCTTCACCCAAGTAAAATACTTAGACACATCATGCAAGCATACTTCCACTGCCGAATTGATACTCATTCTCCTTTCTTGAAATTCGTCGACGATGGTAGAGTAGAAGTCAGCTCTCATGAACTTCACGAAGACCCTTGACATACCATTCAGTGCCACACCATACAGCTCTTCATTGGGAATGCCATAACAGTCCCTGATAATATTTGGCAGGAGAACGTTCATCGTGGCGCTGCTTAAAGATCCTCTAACCAGCTCAATGCAGACAGTATTTATGCGCCGGTTCATTCGGTCCGCCATCTTGGTGCTAATGCTATGTTTTCCTCACCAGGTGGCGTGCAAGAGAAACTGTAGAAGCGTCCTCTCTCCCCGCAGGTCGAGAGACGAATGTCCACAGATGATGTGCTCGGTATTATACACACTCCAATATCCTTTTCTTTGAGCGAGGTTTGTAGCCTTTGGCCCCAGAGACTATTCTGCCTGCCGTCTTCTTTGCCCCTCCCCCATCTTCGTGCACTTGGTGGGGTTGACCTCTAGGAGCCAGTTGCTGGACCAGTCCTGCAGCCTGTCCAGATCCCTCTGTAGTCCTGCCTTATCTTCCTCCGCATGAATTCTCCTCTTTAACTTTACGTCGTGTATGTGTAGTGTGTATGAGTAGTGTCTGTAGTATGTGTGTGTAGTATGTGTGTGGTGTGTATGTGTGTAGTGTGTATGTGTGTAGTATGTGTGTAGTGTGTGTAGTATGTGTGTAGTATGTGTGTGGTGTGTATGTGTGTAGTGTGCGGTGTGTATGTGTGTAGTATGTGTGTAGTGTGTATGTGTGTAGTGTGCGGTGTGCATGTGTGTAGTATGTGTGTAGTATGTGTGTAGTGTGTATGTGTGTGTAGTGTGTGGTGTGTATGTGTGTAGTGTGTGGTGTGTATGTGTGTAGTGTCTGTGTGGTATGTGTGTAGTGTGTGGTGTGCATGTGTGTAGTATGTGTGTAGTATGTGTATGTGTGGTGTGTATGTGTGTAGTGTGTGTGTAGTATGTGTGTGGTGTATGTATGTGTGTTGTGGTGTGTTTGTGTGTAGTGTGTGGTGTGTATGTGTGTAGTGTGTGGTGTGTATGTGTGTAGTATGTGTGGTGTGTATGTGTGTAGTGTGTGGTGTGTATGTGTGTAGTATGTGTGTGGTGTGTATGTGTGTAGTGTGTGGTGTGTATGTGGGCAGTATGTATGTGGTGTGTATGTGTGTAGTATGTGTGTGGTGTGTATGTGTGTGTAGTGTGTGGTGTGTATGTGGGCAGTATGTATGTGGTGTGTATGTGTGTAGTGTGCGGTGTGTATGTGTGTAGTATGTGTGTGGTGTGTATGTGTGTGTAGTGTGTGGTATGTGTGTAGTGTGTGTGTGGTGTGTATGTGTGTAGTGTGCGGTGTGTATGTGTGTAGTATGTGTGTAGTGTGTATGTGTGTAGTATGTGTGTAGTGTGTATGTGTCCAGTATGTGTGTAGTGTGTATGTGTGTAGTATATGTGTAGTGTGTATGTGTGTAGTATGTGTGTGGTGTGTATGTGTGTATGTGTGTAGTGTGTGTGTGGTGTGTATGTGTGTAGTGTGTTTGTGGTGTGTGTGTGTGTAGTGTGTGGTGTGTATGTGTGTAGTGTGGGTGTGGTGTGTATGTGTGTAGTGTGTGTGTGTGTATGTGTGTAGTGTGTGTGTGGTGTGTATGTGTGTAGTGTGTGTGTGGTGTGTATGTGTGTAGTGTGTGTTGTGTATGTGTGTAGTGTGTGTGTGGTGTGTGTGTGTGTAGTGTGTGGTGTGTATGTGTGTAGTGTGTGTGTGGTGTGTATGTGTGTAGTGTGTGTGTGGTGTGTATGTGTGTAGTGTGTGGTGTGTATGTGTGTAGTGTGTGTGTGGTGTGTATGTGTGTAGTGTGTGTGTGGTGTGTATGTGTGTAGTGTGTGTGTGGTGTGTATGTGTGTAGTGTGTGTGTGGTGTGTAGTATGTGTGTGGTGTGTATGTGTGTAGTGTGTGTGTGGTATGTGTGTAGTATGTGTGTGGTGTGTATGTGTGTAGTGTGTGTGTGGTGTGTATGTGTGTAGTGTGTGTGTGGTGTGTATGTGTGTAGTGTGTGGTGTGTATGTGTGTAGTGTGTGTGTGGTGTGTATGTGTGTAGTGTGTGTGTGGTGTGTATGTGTGTAGTGTGTGTGTGGTGTGTATGTGTGTAGTGTGTGGTGTGTATGTGTGTAGTGTGTGTGTGGTGTGTATGTGTGTAGTGTGTGTGTGGTGTGTATGTGTGTGGTGTGTGTGTGGTGTGTATGTGTGTAATATGTGTGTAGTGTGTGTGTGGTGTGTATGTGTGTAGTGTGTGTGTGGTGTGTATGTGTGTAGTGTGTGTGTGGTGTGTATGTGTGTAGTGTGTGTGTGGTGAGTATGTGTGTAGTGTGTGTGTGGTGTGTTGTGTCTAGTGTGTGTTGTTTGTGTGTGTAGTGTGTGGTGTGTGTGTGTGTGTATTGTGTGTGTGTGTGTGTAGTGTGTGTGTGGTGTGTATGTGTGTAGTGTGTGTGTGGTGTGTATGTGTGTAGTGTGTGTGTGGTGTGTATGTGTGTGTATGTGTGTAGTGTGTGTGTGGTGTGTATGTGTGTAGTGTGTGTGTGGTGTGTATGTGTGTAGTGTGTGTGTGGTGTGTATGTGTGTAGTGTGTGTGTGGTGTGTATGTGTGTAGTGTGTGTGTGGTGTGTATGTGTGTAGTGTGTGTGTGGTGTGTATGTGTGTAGTGTGTGTGTGGTGTGTATGTGTGTAGTGTGTGGTGTGTATGTGTGTATGTGTGTAGTGTGTTGTGTGTATGTGTGTAGTGTGTGTGTGGTGTGTATGTGTGTAGTGTGTGTGTGGTGTGTATGTGTGTAGTGTGTGTGTGGTGTGTATGTGTGTAGTGTGTGGTATGTGTGTAGTGTGTGTGTGGTGTGTATGTGTGTAGTGTGTGTGTGGTGTGTATGTGTGTAGTGTGTGTGTGGTGTGTATGTGTGTAGTGTGTGTGTGGTGTGTATGTGTGTAGTGTGTGGTGTGTATGTGTGTAGTGTGTGTGTGGTGTGTATGTGTGTAGTGTGTGTGTGGTGTGTATGTGTGTAGTGTGTGGTGTGTATGTGTGTAGTGTGTGTGTGGTGTGTATGTGTGTAGTATGTGTGTAGTGTGTATGTGTGTAGTATGTGTGTAGTGTGTGTGTGTGTAGTATGTGTGTGGTGTGTATGTGTGTAGTGTGTGTGTGGTGTGTGTGTGTGTAGTGTGTCGTGTGTATGTGTGTAGTGTGTGTGTGGTGTGTATGTGTGTAGTATGTGTGTGGTGTGTATGTGTAGTGTGTGGTGTGTATGTGTGTAGTGTGTGTGTGTGGTGTGTATGTGTGTAGTATGTGTGTGGTGTGTATGTGTAGTGTGTGGTGTGTATGTGTGTAGTATGTGTGTGGTGTGTATGTGTGTAGTATGTGTGTAGTGTGTATGTGTGTAGTATGTGTGTGGTGTGTATGTGTAGTGTGTGGTGTGTATGTGTGTAGTGTGTGTGTGGTGTGTGTGTAGTGTGTGTGTGGTGTGTATGTGTGTAGTATGTGTGTAGTGTGTATGTGTGTAGTATGTGTGTAGTGTGTATGTGTGTGGTGTGTATGTGTGTAGTGTGTGTGTGGTGTGTATGTGTGTAGTGTGTGTGTGTGTGTAGTGTGTGTGTGTGTGTGTAGTGTGTATGTGTGTAGTGTGTGTGTGGTGTGTATGTGTGTAGTGTGTGTGTGTGTAGTGTGTGTGTGTGTAGTGTGTGTGTGTGTAGTGTGTGTGTGTGTAGTGTGTGTGTGTGTGTAGTGTGTATGTGTGTAGTGTGTGTGTGGTGTGTATGTGTGTAGTGTGTGTGTGTGTAGTGTGTGTAGTGTGTATGTGTGTAGTGTGTGTGTGTAGTGTGTGGTGTGTAGTGTGTGTGTGGTGTGTGTGTGTGTGTATGTGTGTGGTGTGTATGTGTGTGTGTGGTGTGTATGTGTGTAGTGTGTGTGTGTGTGTGTGTGTAGTGTGTGTGTGGTGTGTGTGTGTGGTGTGTATGTATGTGTGTAGTGTGTGGTGGTGTATGTGTGTGTAGTGTGTGGTGTGTATGTGTGTAGTGTGTATGTGTGTAGTATGTGTGTAGTGTGTATGTGTGTAGTATGTGTGTGGTGTGTATGTGTGTAGTGTGTGTGTGGTGTGTATGTGTGTAGTGTGTGGTGTGTATGTGTGTAGTGTGTGTGTGGTGTGTATGTGTGTAGTGTGTGGTGTGTATGTGTGTAGTGTGTGTGTGGTGTGTATGTGTGTAGTGTGTGTGTGGTGTGTATGTGTGTAGTGTGTGTGTGGTGTGTATGTGTGTAGTATGTGTGTGGTGTGTATGTGTAGTATGTGTGTGTGTGTGTATGTGTACTCACCTATTTGTACTCATCTATTTGTGGTTGCAGGGGTCGAGTCTTAGCTCCTGGGCCCGCCTCTTCACCGGTTGCTACTGGGTCCTCTCTCTCCCCGCTCCATGAGCTTTATCAAACCTCGTCTTAAAACTGTGTATGGTTCCTGCCTCCACTACGTCATTTTCTAGGCTATTCCACTGCCTTACAACTCTATGACTGAAGAAATACTTCCTAATATCTCTCTGACTCATTTGTGTCTTCAACTTCCAATTGTGGCCTCTTGTTTCTGTGTCCCCTCCCTGGATCATCCTGTCTTTGTGTGTAGTGTGTGGTGTGTATGTGGGCAGTATGTGTGTGGTGTGTATGTGTGTAGTGTGTGGTGTGTATGTGTGTAGTATGTGTGTGGTGTGTATGTGTGTAGTATGTGTGTGGTGTGTATGTGTGTAGTGTGTGGTGTGTATGTGGGCAGTATGTGTGTGGTGTGTATGTGTGTAGTGTGTGGTGTGTATGTGTGTAGTATGTGTGTGGTGTGTATGTGTGTAGTATGTGTGTGGTGTGTATGTGTGTAGTGTGTATGTGTGTAGTATGTGTGTAGTGTGTATGTGTGTAGTATGTGTGTGGTGTGTATGTGTGTAGTATGTGTGTGGTGTGTATGTGGGCAGTATGTGTGTGGTGTGTATGTGTGTGGTGTGTATGTGTGTAGTATGTGTGTGGTGTGTGTGTGTGTAGCATGTGTGTGGTGTGTATGTGGGCAGTATGTGTGTGGTGTGTATGTGTGTAGTGTGTGGTGTGTATGTGGGCAGTATGTGTGTGGTGTGTATGTGTGTAGTGTGTGGTGTGTATGTGTGTAGTGTGTGGTGTGTATGTGTGTAGTGTGTGGTGTGTATGTGTGTAGTATGTGTGTGGTGTGTATGTGTGTAGTATGTGTGTGGTGTGTATGTGGGCAGTATGTGTGGTGTGTATGTGTGTAGTATGTGTGTGGTGTGTATGTGGGCAGTATGTGTGTGGTGTCTATGTGTGCAGTGTGTGGTGTTTATGTGGGCAGTATGTGTGTGGTGTGTATGTGTGTAGTGTGTGGTGTGTATGTGGGCAGTATGTGTGTGGTGTGTATGTGTGTAATATGTGTGTGGTGTGTATGTGGGCAGTATGTGTGTGGTATGTGTGTAGTATGTGTGTGGTGTGTATGTATGTGTAGTGTGTGGTGTGTATGTGTGTAGTGTGTGTGTGGTGTGTATGTGTGTAGTGTGCGGTGTGTACGTGTGTAGTATGTGTGTAGTGTGTATGTGTGTAGTATGTGTGTAGTGTGTATGTGTGTAGTATGTGTGTGGTGTGTATGTGTGTAGTGTGTGGTGTGTATGTGTGTAGTGTCTGTGTGGTATGTGTGTAGTGTGTGGTGTGTATGTGTGTAGTGTGTGGTGTGTATGTGTGTAGTGTGTGGTGTGTATGTGTGTAGTGTGTGTGTGGTGTGTATGTGTGTAGTGTGTGGTGTGTATGTGTGTAGTGTGTGTGTGGTGTGTATGTGTGTAGTATGTGTGTGGTGTGTATGTGTGTAGTGTGTGGTGTGTATGTGTGTAGTATGTGTGTGGTGTGTATGTGTGTAGTATGTGTGGTGTGTGTGTGTGTGTGTAGCATGTGTGTGGTGTGTATGTGTGTAGTATGTGTGTGGTGTGTGTGTGTGTAGTATGTGTGTGGTGTGTGTGTGTGTAGTGTGTGGTGTGTATGTGTGTAGTATGTGTAAGGTGTGTGTGTAGTGTGTGGTGTGTATGTGTGTAGTATGTGTGTGGTGTGTATGTGTGTAGTATGTGTGTGGTGTGTGTGTGTGTAGTGTGTGGTGTGTATGTGTGTAGTGTGTGGTGTGTATGTGTGTAGTATGTGTGTGGTGTGTATGTGTGTAGTATGTGTGTGGTGTGTATGTGTGTAGCATGTGTGTGGTGTGTATGTGTACTCACCTATTTGTACTCATCTATTTGTGGTTGCAGGGGTCGAGTCTTAGCTCCTGGCCCCGCCTCTTCACCGGTTGCTACTGGGTCCTCTCTCTCCCCGCTCCATGAGCTTTATCAAACCTCGTCTTAAAACTGTGTATGGTTCCTGCCTCCACTACGTCATTTTCTAGGCTATTCCACTGCCTTACAACTCTATGACTGAAGAAATACTTCCTAATATCTCTCTGACTCATTTGTGTCTTCAACTTCCAATTGTGGCCTCTTGTTTCTGTGTCCCCTCCCTGGAACATCCTGTCTTTGTCCAGCTTGTCTATTCCGCGCAGTATTTTATATGTCGTTATCATGTCTCCCCTGACCCTCCTGTCCTCTAGTGTCGTCAGGCCGATTTCCCCTAACCTTTCTTCATAAGACATTCCCCTTAGCTCTGGAACTAACCTTGTCGCAAACCTTTGCACTTTCTGTAGTTTCTTGACGTGCTTTATCAAGTGCGGGTTCCAAACAGGTGCTGCATACTCCAGTATGGGCCTGACGTACACGGTGTACAGTGTCTTGAACGATTCCTTACTAAGGTATCGGAACGCTGTTCTCAGGTTTGCCAGGCGCCCATATGCTGCAGCAGTTACCTGGTTGATGTGTGCTTCCGGAGACATGCTCGGTGTTATACTCACTCCAAGATCTTTCTCCTTGAGCGAGGTTTGCAGTCTTTGGCCACCTAGCCTATACTCTGTCTGCGGTCTTTGTCCTTTCCCTATCTTCATGACTTTGCATTTGGCGGGATTAAATTCGAGAAGCCAGTTGCTGGACCAGGTGTCCAGTCTGTCCAGGTCTCTTTGAAGTCCTGCCCGGTCCTCATCTGATTTAATTCGTCTGCGAACAGAGACACTTCTGAGTCTAACCCTTCCATCATGTCGTTCACATATACCAAAAATACCACTGGTCCTAGGACCGACCCCTGTGGGACCCCGCTCGTCACAGGTCATTACGTACCATGACTCGTTGTTGCCTCCCTGTCAGGTATTCTCTGATCCATTGCAGTGCCCTTCCTGTTATATGAGCCTGATCCTCTAGCTTCTGCACTAATCTCTTGTGAGGAACTGTCAAAGGCCTTCTTGCAGTCCAAGAAGATGTGTGTACTCACCTAATTGTACTCACCTAATTGTGGTTGCAGGGGTCGAGACTCAGCTCCTGGCCCCGCCTCTTCACTGATCGCTACTGGGTCCTCTCTCTCTCTGCTTCCTGAGCTTTGTCATACCTCTTCTTAAAACTATGTATGGTTCCTGCCTCCACTACTTCACTTGCTAGGCTATTCCACTTGCTGACAACTCTGACTGAAGAAATACTTCCTAACGTCCCTGTGACTCGTCTGAGTCTTCAGCTTCCAGTTGTGACCCCTTGTCCCTGTGTCCCCTCTCTGGAACATCCTATCTCTGTCCACCTTGTCTATTCCCCGCAGTATCTTGTATGTCGTTATCATGTCTCCCCTGACCCTTCTGTCCTCCAGAGTCGTCAGTCAGATTTCCCTTAACCTTTCCTCGTACGACATTCCCTTAAGCTCTGGGACTAGCCTTGTTGCAAACCTTTGTACTTTCTCTAACTTCCTGACGTGCTTGACCAGGTGTGGGTTCCAGACTGGTGCTGCATACTCCAGTATGGGCCTAACATACACAGTGTACAGTGTCTTGAACGATTCCTTATTAAGGTATCGGAACGCTATTCTCAGGTTTGCCAGGCGCCCGTATGCTGCAGCGGTTATTTGGTTGATGTGTGCCTCCGGTGATGTGCTCGGTGTTATGGCCACCCCAAGGTCTTTCTCCCTGAGTGAGGTCTGTAGTCTTTGTCCACCTAGCCTATACTCTGTCTGCGGTCTTCTTTGCCCCTCCCCAATCTTCATGACTTTGCATTTGGCTAGATTGAATTCGAGAAGCCAGTTACTGGACCACATGTCCAGCCTGTCCAGGTCTCTTTGCAGTCCTGCCTCATCCTCGTCCGATTTAATTCTTCTCATCAACTTCACGTCATCTGTGAACAGGGACACTTCAGAGTTTATTCCTTCCATCATGTCGTTCACATATATCAAAAATAGCACTGGTCCTAGAACTGACCCCTGTGGGACCCCGCTCGTAACAGGCGCCCACTGTGATACCTCTTCACGTACCATGACTCGTTGCTGCCTCCCTGTCAGGTATTCCCTTATCCATTGCAGTGCCCTCCCTTTTACATGCGCCTGATCCTCCAGCTTCTGCACTAATCTCTTGTGGGGAACTGTGTCAAAGGCCTTCCTGCAGTCTAGGAAAATGCAATCTACCCACCCCTCTCTCTCGTGTCTTACTTCTGTTACCTTGTCATAAAACTCCAGGAGGTTTATGATACAAGATTTGCCTTCCATGAACCCATGCTGGTTTTCATTTACAATCTTGTTCCTTTCCAGGTGTTCGACCACTCTCCTCCTGATAATCTTCTCCATGACTTTGCACACAATACATGTCAGAGAGACAGGTCTGTAGTTTAGTGCCTCGTTTCTGTTTCCTTTCTTAAATATGGGGACTACATTAGCTGTCTTTCATTTCTCAGGTAGTTGCCCAGTTTCAAGGGATGTGTTGAAGATTGTGGTTAGAGGCACGCACAGCATCTCTGCTCCTTCTCTAAGGACCCATGGGGAGATGTCCGGTCCCATCGCCTTTGAGGTGTCAAGGTCACTTAAGAGCTTCTTCACCTCCTCCTCAGTTGTTCGTATGTCATCCAACACTTGTTGGTATATTCCCTCTTGATGTTCCCTTCTGTGCTGTCTTCCCACAGCCCTTCCTGTCTCTACTGTAAAAACTTCCTTAAATCTCCTGTTCAGCTCCTCACATACCTCCTGATCATTTCTTGTGAGTTCTTCACCTTCTGTCCTTAATCTGATCACCTGGTCTTTGACTGTTGTCTTCCTCCTGATGTGGCTATACAACAGTTTCGGGTCAGTCTTGATTCTCGATGCTATGTCATTTTCATACTGTCGCTGGGCCTCCCTCCTTACCTGTGCGTACTCATTCCTGGCTCTGCGACTGATCTCCCTATTTTCGTGTGTTCTCTGCCTTCTGTACTTTTTCCATTCTCTATTGCACTTTGTTTTTGCCTCCTTACACCGTCGGGTAAACCAGGGGC
>NW_027196693.1:0-12500 GCF_038502225.1 Cherax quadricarinatus | reverse complement strand
GATGGCGTCACCTCATTCATTTGCCACTGTCACCACCCTATTATGGTGGTTTCGTAAATTCTCTGTCCCTATTCTTCAGCGGGGGATATCAATAAAAGTTCCCATTACAAATTCAGGCTGATCTGCTCAATTATGGCCTCTTTGCTAATACACCTGGTATTGATGGGAACTAGAGTTACATTCACCATGATTTTAGGTAACACTTAATGTTACCAGGCTGTCTTACTAATTTCTAATATTCTATATTTGAGGTAATTTTTGAGTCATTTATGCTTTATGTCTGTATTCATATATATATATATATATATATATATATATATATATATATATATATATATATATATATATATATATATATATATATATATATATATATAATGTGCCGAATAGGTAAAACTGGCGATTTTGGCTTAATAGCAATGATATTCTTGCCAAATAAGGCAAGCGAAAATTTGCTTATGCGATAATTTCGTAAAAATCATTCTGAACTTAACGAAAAATCATTTCATTGTGTTTATTATTAATTTTTTGTGAACTTATCTAAAATGTATTCAGTTGGATTAAGATAAATTAAACTGAGCTTGCTATAATAAGGTTAGGTAAGTTTTCTAAAGTTCTTTTGGTACAAAATTATTAATTTTTACATTAACATAAATGAAAAAAATACATCTTTAAACGTATAAGGCAATAGTTTAGAAAGGACTTAATTTTAAACGAGTTCTTGCTAATTGACCAGTTTTACCTATTCGGCACGACCTATATATTGGTATTCTTGTTATTAATTATTTTTATCTTTTATTCCGACAGGATTGGCAGCCGCTCAAAGTAAGAAAAAGAGAGAGAGAGAGAGAGAGAGAGAGAGAGAGAGAGAGAGAGAGAGAGAGAGAGAGAGAGAGAGAGAGAGAGAGAGAGAGAGAGAGAGAGAGAGAGAGAGATGGCAGTTACAAAATTAGTGTCAAGACAACGGCTCGGTCGTCAAAACAGAATACAGGATGTATAACTTCGCCGAGTGTGTATAATCGTAGCTGTGATACTTGCACAGTACTTTGACCAACTTAGATGAGCGTGTACATTAACAGTACACACTGGTTTTAGACAATGCTCTCGCTCCCTTTCGCAGAATCCATAGTGACACACTATCAGGTCCCTTTACTTTAATGTATTTAGATACATCAGAATTTCTTTACCTCTTTCCCTGTTGTATGGATGGTACCCAGTACTTACCAGTGTGTGTACTCCCCTAATTGTGGTTGCAGGGGTCGAGACTCAGCTCCTGGCCTCGTGTGTGTGTGTACTCACTTAATTGTGGTTGCAGGGGTCGAGACTCAGCTCCTGGCCCCGCCTCTTCACTGAATGCTACTAGGTTTTCTCTCTCCCTGCTCCATGAGCTTTATCATACCTCGTCTTAAAGCTATGTATGGTTCCTGCTTGGTACTGTGTGTGTGTGTGTGTGTGTGTGTATGTGTGTGTATGTATGTGTGTGTGTGTGTGTGTGTGTGTGATATAATCATCATTAAATAGATTTATAGTTATAATCACAGATTGACTCAAAATCAACATTTTAGTGGTCACCCGTAGAAATATTTTGTATTGACTACAACAGATTACTTGAAGATCTGTTGACCGCAACAGTTTAGCTTCACCATCTATTAGCTGCAACAGTTTAGCTTCACCATCTATTAGCTGCAACAGATTAGAATCACCATGTATTAGCTGCAACAGTTTAGCTTCACCATCTATTAGCTGCAACAGTTTAGCTTCACCATCTATTAGCTGCAACAGTTTAGCTTCACCATCTATTAGCTGCAACAGTTTAGCTTCACCATCTATTAGCTGCAACAGTTTAGCTTCACCATCTATTAGCTGCAACAGTTTAGCTTCACCATCTATTAGCTGCAACAGTTTAGCTTCACCATCTATTAGCTGCAACAGTTTAGCTTCACCATCTATTAGCTGCAACAGTTTAGCTTCACCATCTATTAGCTGCAACAGTTTAGCTTCACCATCTATTAGCTGCAACAGTTTAGCTTCACCATCTATTAGCTGCAACAGTTTAGCTTCACCATCTATTAGCTGCAACAGTTTAGCTTCACCATCTATTAGCTGCAACAGTTTAGCTTCACCATCTATTAGCTGCAACAGTTTAGCTTCACCATCTATTAGCTGCAACAGTTTAGCTTCACCATCTATTAGCTGCAACAGTTTAGCTTCACCATCTATTAGCTGCAACAGTTTAGCTTCACCATCTATTAGCTGCAACAGTTCATTCCAGATCTACCGATTTTAATACTTTAAAATCTACCCAGAAGTGTATAGGCAAAGCTCGGTGAATATGCACAACTATATTTCTGCATATATATATATATATATATATATATATATATATATATATATATATATATATATATATATATATATATATAATACACTAATCTCTGGCTGAAGAAGACTCGAACCTACGAACCTTACGACAAGGTACGCAGTGCTTTACCAATCTACCCACACTGGACAATACCTTGGCGTGTAGCATCCGCTACACGTTTGATCCAAGGCAGCCAGCTTTCAGGGAGAAGGCTTAGAGCTTTTCATCTCATCCCCTGCATGCATCAGCCTTACTAGAGATTTGAACAGTGTGGGTAGATTGGTAAAGCACTGCGTACCTTGTCCTAAGGTTCGTAGGTTCGAGTCTCCTTCAGCAATAGATCAGTGTTTGTGTATATTTCGCTTGCTCTCGCGAATTCCTTGCATATATATATATATATATATATATATATATATATATATATATATATATATATATATATATATATATATATATATATGTCGTGCCGAATATGTAAACTTGCGATCTTGGCTTAAATAGCAGCACTCATCTTGCCATATAAGACAAGCGAAAATTTATGTATGCAATAATTTCGCAAAAATCATTCTGAACCTAACGAAAAAAATATATTTCATTGTTTGTTTATTATTAAAATATATTTAGTTGAATTAGGGTAAATTAATGTGCTTGTTATAATAAGGTTAGGGAAGTTTTCTAAGATGCTTTTGGTGCAAAATTATAATTTTTTTACATTAACATTAATGAAAAAGATGTATCTTTAAACGAATAAGAGAAAATTTTTGAAAGGGCTTAGTTTTAAATGAGTTCTTGCTAATTGACCAGTTTTACATATTCGGCACGACAGTTTATAATATATATATATATATATATATATATATATATATATATATATATATTTATTTATTTTTTTTTATCACACTGGCCGATTCCCACCAAGGCAGGGTGGCCCGAAAAAGAAAAACTTTCACCATCATTCACTCCATCACTGTCTTGCCAGTAGGGTGCTTTACACTACAGTTTTTAAACTGCAACATTAACACCCCTCCTTCAGAGTGCAGGCACCACTGTACTTCCCATCTCCAGGACTCAAGTCCGGCCTGCCGGTTTCCCTGAACCCCTTCATAAATGTTACTTTGCTCACACTCCAACAGCACGTCAAGTATTAAAAACCATTTGTCTCCATTCACTCCTATCAAACACGCTCACGCATGCCTGCTGGAAGTCCAAGCCCCTCGCACACAAAACCTCCTTTACCCCCTCCCTCCAACCTTTCCTAGGCCGACCCCTACCCCGCCTTCCTTCCACTACAGACTGATACACTCTTGAAGTCATTCTGTTTCGCTCCATTCTCTCTACATGTCCGAACCATCTCAACAACCCTTCCTCAGCCCTCTTGACAACAGTTTTGGTAATCCCGCACCTCCTCCTAACTTCCAAACTACGAATTCTCTGCATTATATTCACACCACACATTGCCCTCAGACATGACATCTCCACTGCCTCCAGCCTTCTTCTCGCTGCAACATTCATCACCCATGCTTCACACCCATATAAGAGCGTTGGTAAAACTATACTCTCATACATTCCCCTCTTTGCCTCCAAGGACAAAGTTCTTTGTCTCCACAGACTCCTAAGTGCACCACTCACTCTTTTCCCCTCATCAATTCTATGATTCACCTCATCTTTCATAGACCCATCCGCTGACACGTCCACTCCCAAATATCTGAATACATTCACCTCCTCCATACTCTCTCCCTCCAATCTGATATCCAGTCTTTCATCACCTAATCTTTTTGTTATCCTCATAACCTTACTCTTTCCTGTATTCACCTTTAACTTTCTTCTTTTGCACACCCTACCAAATTCATCCACCAATCTCTGCAACTTCTCTTCAGAATCTCCCAAGAGCACAGTGTCATCAGCAAAGAGCAGCTGTGACAACTCCCACTTTGTGTGTGATTCTTTATCTTTTAACTCCACGCCTCTTGCCAAGACCCTCGCATTTACTTCTCTTACAACCCCATCTATAAATATATTAAACAACCACGGTGACATCACACATCCTTGTCTAAGGCCTACTTTTACTGGGAAATAATTTCCCTCTTTCCTACATACTCTAACTTGAGCCTCACTATCCTCGTAAAAACTCTTCACTGCTTTCAGTAACCTACCTCCTACACCATACACTTGCAACATCTGCCACATTGCCCCCCTATCCACCCTGTCATACGCCTTTTCCAAATCCATAAATGCCACAAAGACCTCTTTAGCCTTATCTAAATACTGTTCACTTATATGTTTCACTGTAAACACCTGGTCCACACACCCCCTACCTTTCCTAAAGCCTCCTTGTTCATCTGCTATCCTATTCTCCGTCTTACTCTTAATTCTTTCAATAATAACTCTACCATACACTTTGCCAGGTATACTCAACAGACTTATCCCCCTATAATTTTTGCACTCTCTTTTATCCCCTTTGCCTTTATACAAATGAACTATGCATGCTCTCTGCCAATCCCTAGGTACCTTACCCTCTTCCATACATTTATTAAATAATTGCACCAACCACTCCAAAACTATATCCCCACCTGCTTTTAACATTTCTATCTTTATCCCATCAATCCCGGCTGCCTTACCCCCTTTCATTTTACATACTGCCTCACGAACTTCCCCCACACTCACAACTGGCTCTTCCTCACTCCTACAAGATGTTGTTCCTCCTTGCCCTATACACGAAATCACAGCTTCCCTATCTTCATCAACATTTAACAATTCCTCAAAATATTCCCTCCATCTTCCCAATACCTCTAACTCTCCATTTAATAACTCTCCTCTCCTATTTTTAACTGACAAATCCATTTGTTCTCTAGGCTTTCTTAACTTGTTAATCTCACTCCAAAACTTTTTCTTATTTTCAACAAAATTTGTTGATAACATCTCACCCACTCTCTCATTTGCTCTCTTTTTACATTGCTTCACCACTCTCTTAACCTCTCTCTTTTTCTCCATATACTCTTCCCTCCTTGCATCACTTCTACTTGGTAAAAACTTCTCATATGCTAACTTTTTCTCCCTTACTACTCTCTTCACATCATTCCACCAATTGCTCCTCTTCCCTCCCGCACCCACTTTCCTGTAACCACAAACTTCTGCTGAACACTCTAACACTACATTTTTAAACCTACCCCATACCTCTTCGACCCCATTGCCTATGCTCTCATTAGCCCATCTATCCTCCAATAGCTGTTTATATCTTACCCTAACTGCCTCCTCTTTTAGTTTATAAACCTTCACCTCTCTCTTCCCTGATGCTTCTATTCTCCTTGTATCCCATCTACCTTTTTACTCTCAGTGTAGCTACAAATAGAAAGTGATCTGATATATCTGTGGCCCCTCTATAAACATGTACATCCTGAAGTCTACTCAACAGTCTTTTATCTACCAATACATAATCCAACAAACTACTGTCATTTCGCCCTACATCATATCTTGTATACTTATTTATCCTCTTTTTCTTAAAATATGTATTACCTATAACTAAACCCCTTTCTATACAAAGTTCAATCAAAGGGCTCCCATTATCATTTACATCTGGCACCCCAAACTTACCTACCACACCCTCTCTAAACGTTTCTCCTACTTTAGCATTCAGATCCCCTACCACAATTACTCTCTCACTTGGTTCAAAGGCTCCTATACATTCACTTAAAATCTCCCAAAATCTCTCTCTCTCCTCTGCATTCCTCTCTTCTCCAGGTGCATACACGCTTATTATGACCCACTTCTCGCATCCAACCTTTAATTTAATCCACATAATTCTTGAATTTACACATTCATATTCTCTTTTCTCCTTCCATAACTGATCATTCAACATTACTGCTACCCCTTCCTTTGCTCTAACTCTCTCAGATACTCCAGATTTAATCCCATTTATTTCCCCCCACCGAAACTCCCCTACCCCCTTCAGCTTTGTTTCGCTTAGGGCCAGGACATCCAACTTCTTTTCATTCATAACATCAGCAATCATCTGTTTCTTGTCATCTGCACTACATCCACGCACATTTAAGCATCCCAGTTTTATAAAGTTTTTCTTCTTCTCTTTTTTAGTAAATGTCTACAGGAGAAGGGGTTACTAGCCCATTGCTCCCGGCATTTTAGTCGCCTCATACGACACGCATGGCTTACGGAGGAAAGATTCTTTTCCACTTCCCCATAGACAATAGAAGAAATAAAGAAGGACAAGAGCTATTTAGAAAAAAGAGAAAAACCTAGATGTATGTATATATATATATATGCATGTGCGTGTCTGTGAAGTGTGACCAAAGTGTAAGTAGGAGTAGCAAGATATCCCTGTTATCTAGCGTGTTTATGAGACAGAAAAAGAAACCAGCAATCCTACCATCATGCAAAACAGTTACAGGTTTCTGTTTCACAGTCATCTGACAGGACGGTAGTACTTCCCTGGGTGGTTGCTGTCTACCAACCTACTACCTATATTATATATATATATATTATATATATATATATATATATATATTATATATATATATATACTTGTATATTATATATATATATATATATATATATATATACTTGTATATTATATATATATATACTTGTATATTATATATATATATATATATAATGTATATTATATATATATATATATAATGTATATTATTATATATATATATATATATATATATAATGTATATTATATATATATATATAATGTATATATGTATATATATATAATGTATATTATATGTATATATATATAATGTATATTATATATATATATATATATATATATATAATGTATATTATATATATATATATATATATAATGTATATATGTATATATTTATGTATATTTATTATTTTATTATTATCACACCGGCCGATTCCCACCAAGGCAGGGTGGCCCGAAAAAGAAAAACTTTCACCATCATTCACTCCATCACTGTCTTGCCAGAAGGGTGCTTTACACTACAGTTTTTAAACTGCAACATTAACACCCCTCCTTCAGAGTGCAGGCACTGTACTTCCCATCTCCAGGACTCAAGTCCGGCCTGCCGGTTTCCCTGAATCCCTTCATAAATGTTACTTTGCTCACACTCCAACAGCACGTCAAGTATTAAAAACCATTTGTCTCCATTCACTCCTATCAAACACGCTCACGCATGCCTGCTGGAAGTCCAAGCCCCTCGCACACAAAACCTCCTTTACCCCCTCCCTCCAACCCTTCCTAGGCCGACCCCTACCCCGCCTTCCTTCCACTACAGACTGATACACTCTTGAAGTCATTCTGTTTCGCTCCATTCTCTCTACATGTCCGAACCACCTCAACAACCCTTCCTCAGCCCTCTGTACAACAGTTTTGGTAATCCCGCACCTCCTCCTAACTTCCAAACTACGAATTCTCTGCATTATATTCACACCACACATTGCCCTCAGACATGACATCTCCACTGCCTCCAGCCTTCTCCTCGCTGCAACATTCATCACCCACGCTTCACACCCATACAAGAGCGTTGGTAAAACTATACTCTCATACATTCCCCTCTTTGCCTCCAAGGACAAAGTTCTTTGTCTCCACAGACTCCTAAGTGCACCACTCACTCTTTTTCCCTCATCAATTCTATGATTCACCTCATCTTTCATAGACCCATCCGCTGACACGTCCACTCCCAAATATCTGAATACGTTCACCTCCTCCATACTCTCTCCCTCCAATCTGATATTCAATCTTTCATCACCTAATCTTTTTGTTATCCTCATAACCTTACTCTTTCCTGTATTCACCTTTAATTTTCTTCTTTTGCACACCCTACCAAATTCATCCACCAATCTCTGCAACTTCTCTTCAGAATCTCCCAAGAGCACAGTGTCATCAGCAAAGAGCAGCTGTGACAACTCCCACTTTGTGTGTGATTCTTTATCTTTTAACTCCACGCCTCTTGCCAAGACCCTCGCATTTACTTCTCTTACAACCCCATCTATAAATATATTAAACAACCACGGTGACATCACACATCCCTGTCTAAGGCCTACTTTTACTGGGAAAAAATTTCCCTCTTTCCTATGTACTCTAACTTGAGCCTCACTATCCTCGTAAAAACTCTTCACTGCTTTCAGTAACCTACCTCCTACACCATACACTTGCAACATCTGCCACATTGCCCCCCTATCCACCCTGTCATACGCCTTTTCCAAATCCATAAATGCCACAAAGACCTCTTTAGCCTTATCTAAATACTGTTCACTTATATGTTTCACTGTAAACACCTGGTCCACACACCCCCTACCTTTCCTAAAGCCTCCTTGTTCATCTGCTATCCTATTCTCCGTCTTACTCTTAATTCTTTCAATTATAACTCTACCATACACTTTACCAGGTACACTCAACAGACTTATCCCCCTATAATTTTTGCACTCTCTTTTATCCCCTTTGCCTTTATACAAAGGAACTATGCATGCTCTCTGCCAATCCCTAGGTACCTTACCCTCTTCCATACATTTATTAAATAATTGCACCAACCACTCCAAAACTATATCCCCACCTGTTTTTAACATTTCTATCTTTATCCCATCAATCCCGGCTGCCTTACCCCCTTTCATTTTACCTACTGCCTCACGAACTTCCCCCACACTCACAACTGGCTCTTCCTCACTCCTACAAGATGTTATTCCTCCTTGCCCTATACACGAAATCACAGCTTCCCTATCTTCATCAACATTTAACAATTCCTCAAAATATTCCCTCCATCTTCCCAATACCTCTAACTCTCCATTTAATAACTCTCCTCTCCTATTTTTAACTGACAAATCCATTTGTTCTCTAGGCTTTCTTAACTTGTTAATCTCACTCCAAAACTTTTTCTTATTTTCAACAAAAATTTGTTGATAACATCTCACCCACTCTCTCATTTGCTCTCTTTTTACATTGCTTCACCACTCTCTTAACTTCTCTCTTTTTCTCCATATACTCTTCCCTCCTTGCATCACTTCTACTTTGTAAAAACTTCTCATATGCTAACTTTTTCTCCCTTACTACTCTCTTTACATCATCATTCCACCAATCGCTCCTCTTCCCTCCTGCACCCACTTTCCTGTAACCACAAACTTCTGCTGAACACTCTAACACTACATTTTTAAACCTACCCCATACCTCTTCGACCCCATTGCCTATGCTCTCATTAGCCCATCTATCCTCCAATAGCTGTTTATATCTTACCCTAACTGCCTCCTCTTTTAGTTTATAAACCTTCACCTCTCTCTTCCCTGATGCTTCTATTCTCCTTGTATCCCATCTACCTTTTTACTCTCAGTGTAGCTACAAATAGAAAGTGATCTGATATATCTGTGGCCCCTCTATAAACATGTACATCCTGAAGTCTACTCAACAGTCTTTTATCTACCAATACATAATCCAACAAACTACTGTCATTTCGCCCTACATCATATCTTGTATACTTATTTATCCTCTTTTTCTTAAAATATGTATTACCTATAACTAAACCCCTTTCTATACAAAGTTCAATCAAAGGGCTCCCATTATCATTTACATCTGGCACCCCAAACTTACCTACCACACCCTCTCTAAACGTTTCTCCTACTTTAGCATTCAGATCCCCTACCACAATTACTCTCTCACTTGGTTCAAAGGCTCCTATACATTCACTTAAAATCTCCCAAAATCTCTCTCTCTCCTCTGCATTCCTCTCTTCTCCAGGTGCATACACGCTTATTATGACCCACTTCTCGCATCCAACCTTTAATTTAATCCACATAATTCTTGAATTTACACATTCATATTCTCTTTTCTCCTTCCATAACTGATCATTCAACATTACTGCTACCCCTTCCTTTGCTCTAACTCTCTCAGATACTCCAGATTTAATCCCATTTATTTCCCCCCACCGAAACTCCCCTACCCCCTTCAGCTTTGTTTCGCTTAGGGCCAGGACATCCAACTTCTTTTCATTCATAACATCAGCAATCATCTGTTTCTTGTCATCTGCACTACATCCACGCACATTTAAGCATCCCAGTTTTATAAAGTTTTTCTTCTTCTCTTTTTTAGTAAATGTCTACAGGAGAAGGGGTTACTAGCCCATTGCTCCCGGCATTTTAGTCGCCTCATACGACACGCATGGCTTACGGAGGAAAGATTCTTTTCCACTTCCCCATAGACAATAGAAGAAATAAAGAAGGACAAGAGCTATTTAGAAAAAGGAGAAAAACCTAGATGTATGTATATATATATATATGCATGTGCGTGTCTGTGAAGTGTGACCAAAGTGTAAGTAGGAGTAGCAAGATATCCCTGTTATCTAGCGTGTTTATGAGACAGAAAAAGAAACCAGCAATCCTACCATCATGCAAAACAGTTACAGGTTTCTGTTTCACAGTCATCTGACAGGACGGTAGTACTTCCCTGGGTGGTTGCTGTCTACCAACCTACTACCTATATTATATATATATATATTATATATATATATATATATATATATATTATATATATATATATACTTGTATATTATATATATATATATATATATATATATATACTTGTATATTATATGTGTATATATATATAATGTATATTATATATATATATATATAATGTATATTATATATGTATATATATATAATGTATATTATATATGTATATATATATATAATGTATATTATATGTGTATATATATATAATGTATATTATATGTGTATATATATAATGTATATTATATGTGTATATATATATAATGTATATTTATATATATATATATATATATATATATGTATATATATACATGTATATTATATATATATGTATATATATACATGTATATTATATATATATATATATATATATATATATGTATATATATATATAATGTATATATATATGTATATATAATGTAAATATATATATATAATGTATATTATATATATATATATATATACATGTATATTATATATATATATATATATATATATATATATACACACATGTATATTATATATATACATGTATATTATATATATATATATACATGTATATTATATATATATATACATGTATATTATATATATATACATGTATATTATATATATACATGTATATTATTTATATACATGTATATTATATATATACATGTATATTATATATATACATGTATATTATATATATACATGTATATTATATATATACATGTATATTATATATATACATGTATATTATATATGTACATGTATATTATATATATACATGTATATATATATATATATATATATACATGTATATTATATATATACATGTATATTATATATATACATGTATATTATATATATACATGTATATTATATATGTACATGTATATTATATATATACATGTATATTATATATGTACATGTATATTATATATATACATGTATATTATATATGTACATGTATATTATATATATATATATATATATATATATATATATATATATACATGTTATTATATATATATATATATATATATATATATATATATATATATATATATATATATATATGTATATTATATATATATATATATATATATATATATATATATATATATATATATATATGTATGTATATTATATGTATATATATATGTATATTATATGTATATATATATATGTATATTATATGTATATATATATATGTATATTATATATATATATATATGTATATTATATATATGTATATTATATGTATATATATTATATATATATATATTATATATATATTATATATATAATATATATATATATGCAAGAAGATCACAGTAAACAGGTGATTTCAGAATATGCAAAACAACCACTCTGAAAGAATAGAGAAATTCCAAGCGCTTTCGTGACTACTCACATTATCAAGGAACTATCAAGGAACTATAATGTGAGTAGTCACGAAAGCGCTTGGAATTTCTCTATTCTTTCAGAGTGGTTGTTTTGCATATTCTGAAATCACCTGTTTACTGTGATCTTATTGCATATATATATATATATATATATATATATATATATATATATATATATATATATATATATATATATATATATATATATACGGGGCATATACGCCTTTCAGACCATGTAGTTATACACCTCTCAGCGTATA
>NW_027196692.1:0-81504 GCF_038502225.1 Cherax quadricarinatus | reverse complement strand
TGGTCTTCTTTGCCCTCCCCCGATCTTGCCTGATCCTCATCCTATTTAATTCTCCTCATTAACTTCATTTCATCTAAAAATAGGGATACTTCTGAGTCTATCCCTTCAGTTGAGTCATTCACACATACCAAAAATAGCAATGGTCCTAGGACTGTCCCTTGTGGAACCCCACTCGTCACAGGCGCCCACTCTTACACCTAGTCACGTACCATGACTCATTGTTGCCTCCTTAACAGGTATTCTCTGATCCATTGCAATGCCCTTCCTGTTATGTGTGCCTGATCCTCTGGCTTTTGCACTAATCTCTTGTGAGGAATTGTGTCGAAGGCCTTCTTGCAATCCAAGAAAATGCAATCTACCCACCCCTCTTCCTCTCGTGTCGTACTTCCGTTACCTTGTCATGAAACTACAGTAGGTTTGTGACACAGAATTTTCCTCTCTTGAATCTGTGCTGGTTGTCGTATATAGGCTTGTTCTGTTGTAGGTGCTCCTCCATTCTCCTCCTGATAATCTTCTCCATGACTTTTCATACTATACACATCAGTGGCACTGGTCTGTAGTTTAGTACCTCTTGTCTCTCTCCTTTCCTAAAATTGGGGAATACACTTGCTGACTTCCATATCTCATGTAGTTGCCCAGTTTCAGTGCATGTGTTGAAAATTGTTGTTAGTGGCACACACACTGTCTCTGTTCCCTCTCTCAGGATACATGGAGAGATATTGTCCAGTCCCACCACCTTTGATGAATCAAGTTTCCTTAGCAGCTTCTTCACGGCCGCCTCGGTTGTGTGTATTTCATCCAACACTTCAGTCTCTTTTTCCCATTTCGTCCATTCCTTCCATTTCCTCAAATCCCCAAGGGATTTTAATGAGCAGTGCAACTCCTCCTCCCCTCTGCTCCCTCTATCTTTCCTCAGGATGTGATACCGGGTGCTAAGATTGTTAGTTATCATTCCAGTGTGTATCGAATGTTCTGTTTTGTACGGTACTTACTGGTGTGTGGAACAAAATGTTATGTGGGTAACTTTCCTTTGTGTGTGGAAAGCATTATTTTGGAAATACTACTACGTATTTTTTAACTTATATTTTGCATAAAAACTTTTGCTGTGTGGTGAACTCTTTGTTGAGTGTAACCAATACCAGTGTACAGAGCAGAATGTTGTTTTTGGAACTCACTATTGTTCTCTTGTTAGGTAGCATGCTATTGTGTAAGGTCACCGTTAGAAGGTATGTTTAAATCACATTAATTGGGATACGTTCTGTTCTATAGGAAATATTATGATGTGTGTTGAATGTTGATACCTCTGGGATTGTTTTCGGAACACTCCTTTATCTGTGAAACATGTGGATTAGCGCGAGAAACTGTTGTGCGTGAAACACATTATTGGGTGTTCCTTGGCTAGGTTGGCTACGCACTAAGTTCACATAGTGAGTATCCGTGGTTCGATCCCCGGTATGGGTAGAAACGTTGTGCATGTTTCCTTACACCTGCTTCTCCCTGTTCACATAGCAGTAAGTAGGATCCGTGGTATTAGACGATAGCTGTGGGACGCATCCTGGGGGGTGCTAATTTATTTTGGTTTGGGCTGGGCTTTGAAATGAGTTCATAAATAGGATAACAAATCTTAGCCTGTTCAACTGATCTGTGTAAAAAGGAAACATTATTATGTTGTTTCGGTAGGGCAGAAGGATATACAGTTGAGAGAGGAACAAACTCTTCAGTGTAGAACGCAACTGTTGATGAACCATTCTGTTGAATCAGGAATAAACAACAGCGAGTGGAGAACACAGTTATGTGTGAAACATACAGATGCAGACACACCAATTACGTTTTGAAGAAGTAATGGATGTGTTTGTGTCTGTGTGTTGGAAATGTATTGTTTTGTGTGGAACATTGTTTTGTGTAAAACATAGTGTTGTGGGTAGATTTCTTTTTACGTGTAAAGGCGTGTATGTGCTTCACACTCTTGAGAGTAATATACATAAGCAATTTTGAGTGCGGAACGAACTACTCTTGTGATGTGTGTGTGGAACATTGTGTGAATAAACTACTCTTGTGATGTGTGTGTGGAATATTATGTGAACTACTCTTGTGATGTGTGTGTACTCACCTAATTGTACTCACCTAATTGTGGTTGCAGGGGTCGATACTCGGCTCCTGGCCCCGCCTCTTCACTGATCGCTACTGGATCCTCTCTCTCTCTGCTTCCTGAGCTTTGTCATACCTCTTCTTAAAACTATGTATGGTTCCTGCCTCCACTACTTCACTTGCTAGGCTATTCTTGCTGACAACTCTATGACTGAAGAAATACTTCCTAACGTCCCTGTGACTCGTCTGAGTCTTCAGCTTCCAGTTGTGACCCCTTGTCCCTGTGTCCCCTCTCTGGAACATCCTATCTCTGTCCACCTTGTCTATTCCCCGCAGTATCTTGTATGTCGTTATCATGTCTCCCCTGACCCTTCTGTCCTCCAGTGTCGTCAGTCCGATTTCCCTTAACCTTTCCTCGTACGACATTCCCTTGAGCTCTGGGACTAGCCTTTGTACTTTCTCTAACTTCTTGACGTGCTTGACCAGGTGTGGGTTCCAGACTGGTGCTGCATACTCCAGTATGGGCCTAACATACACAGTGTACAGTGTCTTGAACGATTCCTTATTAAGGTATCGGAACGCTATTCTCAGGTTTGCCAGGCGCCCGTATGCTGCAGCGGTTATTTGGTTGATGTGTGCCTCCGGTGATGTGCTCGGTGTTATGGTCACCCCAAGGTCTTTCTCCCTTAGTGAGGTCTGTAGTCTTTGTCCACCTAGCCTATACTCTGTCTGCGGTCTTCTTTGCCCCTCCCTAATCTTCATGTCTTTGCATTTGGCTGGATTGAATTCGAGAAGCCAGTTACTGGACCACATGTCCAGCCTCTCCAGGTCTCTTTGCAGTCCTGCCTCATCCTCGTCCGATTTAATTCTTCTCATCAACTTCACGTCATCTGCGAACAGGGACACTTCAGAGTCTATTATTTCCATCATGTTGTTCACATATATCAAAAATAGCACTGGTCACTGGAACATTGTGTGAATAAACTACTCATGTGATGTGTGTGTGGAATTTTATGTAAACTACTCTTGTGATGTGTGTGTGGAATATTATGTGAGCCCATTTGTTATTGTCTTCTTTGTGAGTAATATATTATTGCTCTTTTGTGTTAACCTGCTATGGAATGTATACATTCCATAGCATAATTCACGATATTTTGACGGTGAAACATACTGGAGTAAGAAAAACAACGCAGTTATTTGAGAAATACTTGTCTGAGGTTAGTGTCTCGCTGCCTTCCTCGTGTCCTCGTGAGAGTCAGAAGTATATGAAACAGTGATATATATTAAACACATTATTTTACTAGTATATTATACTTGAAGTGTAGATCTTTCTGTACAACGTAATTAACAATGTTTTGCGAGGAAAAAATTATGTGCGAAACATTAATTTGTATGTGAAATGTTGTGTGTGTGTAACATACTGATATTGTGTTCTATATTTAGTTTACTGTATATCACTGTCCGTTCATCTGTTTTGTTCTTTAAAATTTGAAAGATCAAACGTACGCACACCAATGTTGTTTAGTTGTGCGTAGAACTTTATTTTTAATTGTTATTATATTGTTTCTCTGGAAGTGAAAAATCTAATGTGTTTGTGAAACATATTGTAGTGTTTGAGACATATTGTTGTGGGTAGAATACAAAGATGTATTCAGAAAATATATATATATACGTATATATATATATATATATATATATATATATATATATATATACGAATTTGTAGTCCTGAGTTCATAGATGAGGAAATATCCAAAATTTATGAAATAGGTAATGATTTAAAATACCCAAGAAATGTAATTGATAAATCTTTTAAAGTTGCTAGAAACACTTTTTATAACCCAAAAAGGGACAACCAGCCTTATTCAACTAAAAATATGTTGGTTCTCCCTTACCATGAAAACTTGGTTGATATGCCTTCTCTTCTTAAGACTTTTAATATTAAAGTTGTATTCAAAAATCTTGATACAGTGAAAAAACTTTTGATAAAGAATTCCCCCCAAAATGCTGATGGATGTGTCTATAAGATTCCTTGTAAAATTTGCGATAAAGTTTATTACGGTCAAACTGGTAAAAATCTCGAACTAAGATTAAAACAACATAAATATAGCATTAGAACTGGACAAGATTCCAATGCTCTATTTATTCATGTAAGAGATTTTAACCATCCAATTGATTTTCAAAAAGTTGAGAAAGTAGTATCAAGCAAGTCCATGGTCGACAGGAATATAATTGAATCTTGTTTCATAAAAAGCAGTTTTGACAATAATATGAATATTTCCTTTGGTTTATATAAATTAGATCCATTTATAATTAATAGAATTTGGGAAGAATTTAATAATACACTGGACAAATAATAATTTTTAAATTTTCTTGGGTAGAATAGCTTGGGGGTGAGTTGTGCAAGGGACCTATCCAAGTTGGGTCGCCGCGCGTCACGTGTTTAACCGTTGTGGGATCTGATAGTGAGGTGCTGGCCGGACCCCTTATATAGCTTCCTTGGATGCTTTACTTTCATAGTTCCTTGATAGTGTGAGTAGTCACGAACGCGCTTGGAATTTCTCTATTCTTTCAGAGTGGTTGTTTTGCATATTTTGAAATCACCTGTTTACTGTGATCTTATTGCATATATATATATATATATATATATATATATATATATATATATATATATATATATATATATATATATATACATAATTTATTTGTTAGCATAATGTTTTATGTGGTTCATAATATTCTACATGGGACTTACTGACTGTGAAACACACTTTACTATATCGAATATAATAGTATGGAACACAGTGGTGAGTGTACAACTAGCTGCGTGGAACACACTGTTCCGACGGAAATATTCGGTTGGGTCAGGAAAAACTGCTGAATGGGTTATATATACTTTCCTGTCTTAAATATATTTAGTGAGAAACACAAAATTCTGTAAGGATAATATTTTGTGTGGAACATATGGTTAATTGTTGAAACTACTTTCAAGTGTGGAACTTACTGTTATATGAGACAAGAGTATTGTTCACCACTGTTAGCAATTATTATTATTCATCAGTGATCGTAGAAAGGTTTAATTACAGCTTGAGGCTGACAGAAATATTAATATTTGTCATTAACTGCAATCATCAATAGATAATACTCCTCATTAGATGTTGCGGATATACATGTTTATCGCTTACATCAAACATTAATTAAAGATCAACATTAGTGACTGATAGTAATATTCGTTATTAGATGCACACGGTAATGCTCGTCTCTGGTGGCAGACAGCATTGGTCAACCCTAGTGTAAGACAGCATTGGTCATACCTAGTGTAAGACAGCATTGGTCAACCCTAGTGTAAGACAGCATTGGTCATACCTAGTGGCAGACAGCATTGGTCATTCCTAGTGTAAGACAGCATTGGTCATACCTAGTGTAAGACAGCATTGGTCATTCCTAGTGGCAAACAGTATTGGTCATTCCTAATGTAAGACATCATTGGTTATACCTAGTGTAAGACAGCATTGATCATTCCTAGTGTAAGACAGCAATGGTCATACATAGTGTAAGACAGCATTGGTCATTCCTAGTGGCAGACAGCATTGGTCATTCCTAGTGTAAGACAGCATTGGTTATACCTAGTGTAAGACAGCATTGATCATTCCTAGTGTAAGACAGCATTGGTCATTCCTAGTGTAAGACAGCATTGGTCATACCTAGTGTAAGACAGCATTGTTCATACCTAGTGTAAGACAGCATTGTTCATACCTAGTGTAAGACAGCATTGATCATTCCTAGTGTAAGACAGCATTGGTCATACCTAGTGTAAGACAGCATTGGTCATTCCTAGTGTAATACAGCATTGGTCATACCTAGTGTAAGACAGCATTGGTCATACCTAGTGTAAGACAGCATTGGTCATACCTAGTGTAAGACAGCATTGGTCATTCCTAGTGGCAGACAGCATTGGTCATTCCAAGTGTAAGACAGCATTGGTTATACCTAGTGTAAGACAGCATTGGTCATTCCTAGTGTAAGACAGCATTGGTCATACCTAGTGTAAGACAGCATTGTTCATACCTAGTGTAAGACAGCATTGTTCATACCTAGTGTAAGACAGCATTGATCATTCCTAGTGTAAGACAGCATTGGTCATACCTAGTGTAAGACAGCATTGGTCATTCCTAGTGTAATACAGCATTGGTCATACCTAGTGTAAGACAGCATTGGTCATACCTAGTGTAAGACAACATTGGTCATACCTAGTGTAAGACAGCATTGGTCATTCCTAGTGGCAGACAGCATTGGTCATTCCAAGTGTAAGACAGCATTGGTTATACCTAGTGTAAGACAGCATTGGTCATTCCTAGTGTAAGACAGCATTGGTCATACCTAGTGTAAGACAGCATTGGTCATTCCTAGTGTAAGACAGCATTGGTTATACCTAGTGTAAGACAGCATTGGTCATTCCTAGTGTAAGACAGCATTGGTCATACCTAGTGTAAGACAGCATTGGTCATTCCTAGTGGCAGACAACATTGGTCATTCCTAGTGTAAGACAGCATTGGTTATACCTAGTGTAAGACAGCATTGATCATTCCTAGTGTAAGACAGCATTGGTCATACCTAGTGTAAGACAGCATTGGTCATACCTAGTGTAAGACAGCATTGGTCATTCCTAGTGGCAGACAACATTGGTCATTCCTAGTGTAAGACAGCATTGGTTATACCTAGTGTAAGACAGCATTTATCATTCCTAGTGTAAGACAGCATTGTTCATACCTAGTGTAAGACAGCATTGTTCATACCTAGTGTAAGACAGCATTGCTCATACCTAGTGGAAGACAGTATTGCTCATACCTAGTGGAAGACAGTATTGCTCATACCTAGTGGAAGACAGCATTGCTCATACCTAGTGGAAGACAGCATTGCTCATACCTAGTGGAAGGCAGCATTGCTCATACGTAGTGTAAGACAGCATTGCTCATACCTAGTAGAATACAGCATTACTCATACCTAGTGGAAGACAGCATTGCTCATACCTAGTGTAAGACAGCATTGCTCATACCTAGTGTAAGACAGCATTGCTCATACCTAGTGGAAAAAAGCATTGCTCATACCTAGTGGAAGACAGCATTGCTCATACCTAGTGAAAGACAGCATTGCTCATACCTAGTGGCAGACAGCAGTGGTCATACCTAGTGGCATGCAGCAGTAGTCATACCTAGTGGCATTTAGCAGTGGTCATACCTAGTGGCATATAACAGTGGTCATACCTGGTGGCATACAACAGTGGTCATACCTAGTGGCATACAACAGTGGTCATACCTAGTGGCATACAACAGTGGTCATACCTAGTGGCATACAACAGTGGTCATACCTAGTGGCATACAGCAGTGGTCATACCTAGTGGCATACAGCAGTGGTCATACCTAGTGGCATATAGCAGTGGTGATACCTTGTAGCATACAGCAGTGGTCATACCTAGTGCCATACAGCAGTGGCCTTACCTAGTGGCATACAATAGTGGTCATACCTAGTGCCATACAGCAGTGGTCATACCTAGTGGCATGCAGCAGTGGTCATAGTGGCATACAGCCGTGGTCATACCTATTGCCATACCGCAGTGGTCATACCTAGTGGCATGCAGCAGTGGTCATACCTAGTGTCATCAGTGGTTATACCTAGTGGCATACAGCAGTGGTTATACCTAGTTCTATACAGCAGTGGTTATACGTAGTACTTTACAGCAGTGGTTATACGTAGTGTTATACAGCAGTGGTCATACCTAGTGCTATACAGCAGTGGTCATAACTAGTGCTATACAGCAGTGGTTATAACTAGTGGCAAACAGTAGTGGATATACCAGCAGCATGCAATATTTATTTATATTGCCAGTCACTAATTTTCATAATTAGCAGCACACTGTATCCTTCATCATTATCAGCAGAGAACAGTCTTCATCACCGGCAGCAGCGATAATTGTTTTCATTGTTCCTACAAGGCGGAAGGCAGCAATTATTTTACACTGAATAAAGCATTCTGTTGGAGTGATGATCATCTTAAATACACTAAATAATGTTCAGCTCTTTCAGCGGATATTTCAGTCTATTACTACTAGTACATATCGACTTTAAATCGATGAAAAAAATATAGGAATTAAAAAAAAAATAGCTGTCTAGGGATTTTCACCATTCAATAAATTAAACATTGAGTTATTTTAGAAATTATAATATCTGCTATTGTGGCTTCGACTTTCTCTCTCTCATGATCACTGAGCTCAGTGGCCAGCCGGATTACTGTCTGACCCTGTGTCATGATCACTGAGCTCAGTGGCCAGCCGGATTACTGTCTGACCCTGTGTCATGATCACTGAGCTCAGTGGCCAGCCGGATTACTGTCTGACCCTGTGTCATGATCACTGAGCTCAGTGGCCAGTCGGATTATTGTCTGACCCTGTGTCATGATCACTGAGCTCAGTGACCAGCCGGATTACTGTCTGACCCTGTGTCATGATCACTGAGGTCAGTGGCCAGTCGGATTACTGTCTGACCCTGTGTCATGATCACTGAGCTCAGTGGCCAGCCGGATTACTGTCTGACCCTGTGTCATGATCACTGAGCTCAGTGGCCAGTCGGATTACTGTCTGACCCTGTGTCATGATCACTGAGCTCAGTGGCCAGTCGGATTACTGTCTGACCCTGTGTCATGATCACTGAGCTCAGTGGCCAGCCGGATTACTGTCTGACCCTGTGTCATGATCACTGAGCTCAACGCCGATCCGGTTCCTGTTTACAATTTTCAAGATTTTGGCATAATGAAGGAAAACCAAGGGTCGCTCTAACATTAACGACTCTTTAACAACCACAACCTTACTTAATCTACATTAAAAGTCTGTTATGTAGTTTTATTGCAAGTACACTGTGTACTCACCTATTTGTACTCACCTATTTGTGGTTGCAGGGGTCGAGTCTTAGCTCTTGGCCCCGCCTCTTCACCGGTTGCTACTGGGCCCTCTCTCTCCCCGCTCCATGAGCTTTATCAAACCTCGTCTTAAAACTGTGTATGGTTCTTGCCTCCACTACGTCATTTTCTAGGCTATTCCACTGCCTTACAACTCTATGACTGAAGAAATACTTCATAATATCTCTCTGACTCATTTGTGTCTTTAACTTCCAATTGTGGCCTCTTGTTTCTGTGTCCCCTCCCTGGAACATCCTGTCTTTGTCCACCTTGTCTATTCCACGCAGTATTTTATATGTCGTTATCATGTCTCCCCTGACCCTCCTTTCCTCCAGTGTCGTCAGGCCGATTTCCCTTAATCTTTCTTCATAGGACATTCCCCTTAGCTCTGGAACTAACCTTGTGGCAAACCTTTGTACTTTCTATAGTTTCTTGACGTGCTTTATCAAGTGCGGGTTCCAAACAGGTGCTGCATACTCCAGTATGGGCCTGACATACACGGTGTACAGTGTCTTGAACGATTCCTTACTAAGGTATCGGAATGCTGTTCTCAGGTTTGCCAGGCGCCCATATGCTGCAGCAGTTATCCGATTGATGTGTGCTTCCGGAGACATGCTCGGTGTTATACTCACCCCAAGATCTTTCTCCTTGAGTGAGGTTTGCAGTCTTTGGCCACCTAGCTATACTCTGTCTGTGGTCTTCTGTGCCCTTCCCCTATCTTCATGACTTTGCATTTTGCAAGATTAAATTCGAGAAGCCATTTGCTGGACCAGGTGTCCAGTCTGTCCAGGTCTCTTTGAAGTCCTGCCTGGTCCTCATCAGATTTAATTCTCCTCATTAACTTCACATCATCTGCAAACAGGGACACTTCTGAGTCTAACCCTTCCATCATGTCGTTCACATATACCAAAAATACCACTGGTCCTAGGACCGACCCCTGTAGGACCCCGCTCGTCACAGGTGCCCACTGTGATACATCATTACGTACCATGACTCGTTGTTGCCTCCCTGTCAGGTATTCTCTGATCCATTGCAGTGCCCTTCCTGTTATATGCGTCTGATGCTCTAGCTTCTGCACTAATCTCTTGTGAGGAACTGTGTCAAAGGCCTTCTTGCAGTCCAAGAAGATGCAATCAACCCACCCCTCTCTCTCGTGTCTTACTTCTGTTATTTTATCATAAAACTCCAGAAGGTTTGTGACACAGGATTTGCCTTCCGTGAATCCGTGCTGGTTGGCATTTATACTCTTGTTCTGTTCCAGGTGCTCCACCACTCTCCTCCTGATAATCTTCTCCATAATTTTGCATACTATACACGTCAATGACACAGGTCTATAGTTTAGTGCCTCTTTTCTGTCTCCTTTTTTAAAAATGGGAACTACATTTGCCGTCTTCCATACCTCAGGTAGTTGCCCAGTTTCCAGGGACCTGTTGAAGATTGTGGTAAGTGGCACGCACAACATATCTGCTCCCTCTCTAAGGACCCACGGGGAGATGTCCGGTCCCATTGCCTTTGAGGTATCGATGTCCCTTAGCAGTTTCTTCACCTCCTCCTCATTTGTATGTAAGTCGTCCAACACTTGTTGGTGTATTCCTTGCTGGAGTCCCCATCTGGTCTGTCCCCCCAGAGACCTTCCTGTCTCTACTGTAAATACTTCCTTAAATCTCGTGTTGAGCTCCTCACATACCTCTTGATCGTTTCTTGTGAGTTCTCCACCTTCTTTCCTCAGCTTTATCACCTGGTCCTTAACTGTTGTCTTCCTCCTAATGTGGCTATACAACAGTTTCGGGTCAGATTTGACTTTCGATGCTATGTCATTTTCATACTGTCGCTGGGCCTCCCTCCTTATCTGTGCATACTCGTTTCTGGCTCTTCTACTAATCTCCTTGTTTTCCTGGGACCTATGTCTCCTGTACCTTTTCCATTCTCTGTTGCACTTAGTTTTTGCCTCCCTACACCTTCGGGTAAACCAAGGACTCGTTTTGGTCTTCCTATTATTTCTGTTTCCCTTGGGAACAAAACTTTCCTCTGCCTCCTTGCACTTTGTTGCCACATATTCCATCATCTCGTTTACTGATTTTCCTACCATTTCTCTGTCCCACTGAACCTCCTGCAGGAAGTTTCTCATACCTGTGTAGTCCCCCCTTTTATAGTTTGGCCTGTCCCCTTCAGTTCCTGTTACCTTCTCCACTTGTAACTCTACTATATAATCAAAACTCAGAACCACGTGATCGCTAGCTCCAAGGGGCCTCTCGTAAGTGATGTCCTCATTGTCTGAACTGCTCAGGGTGAACACAAGATCCAGTCTTGCTGGCTCATCCTCCCCTCTCTCTCTGGTTGTGTCCCTGACATGTTGATGCATAAGGTTTTTCAAGTACCACATCCATCATCTTGGCTCTCTATGTTTCGGGACCCCTATGTGGCTCCAGGTTTTCCCAGTCGATCTCCCTGTGGTTGAAATCGCCCATTACCAGTAACTTTGCTCTGCTCGAGTGAGCTCTTCTTGCCACCTCAGCCAGTGTGTCCACCATCACCCTGTTGTTTTCTTCGTACTCCTCTCTTGGCCTCCTGCAGTTCTGTGGTGGGTTATACATCACTCCAATGACTACTTTATGTTCTCCGGACTGAATTGTACCTACAATGTAGTCTCTTTCTCCAATCATGTCCATGCCTTCCATTTCCTCAAATCCCCATGTGTTTTATGAGCAGTGCAACCCCTCCTCCCCCCCCCTCTACTCCTTCTATCTTTCCTCAGGATCTGATATCCCGTTGGGAAGATTGTGTCTGTTATTGTCTCGGCGAGTTTTGTTTCTGTGACTGCTATGATGTCTGAGGATTTTTCACTGATTCTTTCGTTCCACTCCTCATGTTTATTCGTTATTCCATCCGCGTTTGTGTACCAAACTTTCAGTTTCTTTTCTGTCATTGTGGTCATGCAAGAATATTGGGGTTGGGGGAGCGAGAGCCTTGGTGGGGGCCTATATGGGGCTGTGGTGTAGGTGGGGTTTGTGATGATGGGGGTGGGGTCAGAATGCCCATAAGGGACAGCTGTTGGGGTGAGGTTTGTGATATGGGGGTTGGTGGCAGAGGGAACAATGAGTGGGTTGTAGTATAGGTTGCTCAGTTGCGTTGGGAATGTCGCTGTTTACCTGGAGTTTACCTGGAGAGAGTTCTGGGGGTCAACGCCCCCGCGGCCCGGTCTGTGACCAGGCCTCCTTAGGTCAGTGTCCCAGGATGCGACCCACACCAGTCGACTAACACCCAGGTACCCATTTTACTGATGGGGAACATAGACAACAGGTGGAAAGAAACACGTCCAATGTTTCTACTCTGGCTGGGAATCGAACCCAGGCCCTCACCGTGTGAAGCGAGAGCGTTAACCACCAGTCTTTTGGTGGGAGATTCTGTGGGTTGTGTTTGCCCTTCCTCCTGTGTCTGGGTCCTGCTCATTTTCGTCATTGCCTCTCGTTCCTCCTTGCGTCTCTGTACCCTCTCTTTCAGTGTAGTCCTTTCTTCTTGTGTTCTGTCGCAGTCGAGGTATACTCTCTGGTACCCCTGTTTGTCCCTCAGTCTTGCTTTCTCTTGCAGAATCCTGGTTCGAACTGATTCTTCCTTGAAAGTTACTCTGACAGGCCGTATCCTTCCACTCGCAAACCACCCAATTCTCTGAAAATTTGTCACCTGGGTCATATCGCCCTCACCTATTGTTTTCATGATGCTTTCAATCATTTTTTTCTCCTCCTGTTTTATTTCTTCAAAGTTGCCCCCCTTGGCTTCTTGGAGCCCGTACACAAAAACTGACCTCGCCCTTTCCTCCTCCCACTGAGTCTCCATCTGCTTCCTCTGAGGCATTTTATTTCCTTCCATTGACATGTTTTTGCCTTCAGTCCTTGTCATATCTGAAACTTCTATTCTCAGTGAACTGTCTTTCATGACCAGCTGTCCCTTGCTACTGCAGTTGGCTGTTAGAATCTCTGCATATAGCATACCTTCGTCTTCGGACCTGTCATTTGATCTTAGTGTGCTCCTCGTCTTTTCCCTGGCCCCACGTGGGTCTGATAGGGCCTTCGTGTACGGCATGTCTCCGTTGTTGCTTACCGCCCCCTTGTCTGCGCCTGACATTGAATTTCCTGATGTCTCATCTGAATTGTCATTTGTCTGTTTCAGGCTTTGCAGTTTCTCTTCTAAGCACTGTATCCTAGCTTCTGCTGCTAAGACCTGTACTTCCCACTTCCTGCACTCTTCAGCTATCCGCTCCTCCATTTTCTTACCAAGCTCTACTATCTTCCTTCCCCACTCTTCCTCCCTTTTTTGGAGCTCTAGCTCCCAGTCTTTCCTCCCTGGTTCGTCTACCAGATCTCTGGTTTTTCGTCCTCTAGGGCCACCCATTTTTTTTTTTTTTTACCACAGACAGAAGGCTAGAGGAGGGAGAGGGTGCGAGGAGGAGAGAGAAAGGGTAGAAAGAGGAGAGTATGGGGGTGAGGGATAAGGCCAAGGGGGGAGAGAGAGAGATGTGAGGGGGGATAGAAAGGGTAGAGAGAGGGAGAAAGAGAGGGAGAGGGAGAGAGAGAGGGAGAAAGGAGGATGAGGGAAAAGGCTATGAGAGAGAGAAATGGAGAGATGGAGAGAGAGGCCTATAGAGAGAGAGGAGGGTGAGAGATAGGGTTATGGGAGTAAGGGAGAGAGAGAGAGAGGGAGAGAGAGAGAAAGAAAGAGTAGGGGGAATGAGAGGGAAAAAGGCTATGAGAGAGAGAGAAACGCGAGGGAGTGGGAGAGGGAAAGATAGGAGGGAGGAGGGAGTGAAGGCAAGAGCGGGGGAGGGGAAAGGTCTGTGGGGGAGGGAAAGGTCTGTGGGGGGGGGGGGTGAGGGGACGAGGTCAACTTCCAAGGATCAGCTGTGTGTACTCACCTAGTTGTGGTTTCAGGGGTCGAGACTCAGCTCCTGGCCCCGAGTGTATGTGTGTGCGCACGTGTGTGTGTGAGCACGTCAGTTGTTTATATGTCCCAGGAATACAATTCACCTCTGTGTATCCGTAATACTAATAAGATACCATTAACACTGAGAGTAATTATAATAATTATAATACTAGCGTGTGTTAACAAGTCATTCTTTCACCCAGTTATGTACTACCTTTTACTACATGTGTACCCAATACTTGCTTCTCAGATTGTACTGTCTTTGTGTCCTAAAACATTATCTCTCGAAACTGTTGTCAGGGCTGTAGTCCCATTAGCCACGACTTAATCCTCCTGCCTATTCCTTGCTCCTACAAATTTTATCTTCCTACTACTGCTAGGTGTTGTGTGTATGATAATCGCTCTGGAGCAGGGTTTGTGATAGCCAGCTACCAGTGATCGTAGGGCCGGCTCTACCACTCAAAACTTCCCGCCAACCACAAACAGGTGATTTGTACGTTACTCCTCAGAGGGGACGTCCATCCAGATGCCTGATGTACGATGCTCGCTGTACGATGCTCGCTGTACGATGACTCGTGCACCTCGCCCTTCCGCCGCTGACTTCTTCAGCTATTCTTTTCTCGTTGCCCTTTTGAGTCCTCATTTACCACACTTATCACTTGTATACTGCTACTTTTATAATTTACACTTCACTTTTGGTAAGTACACTTCTTATTTGTGATGACACCCAACCTGTTATGGTGGTGCTACTTCCTCAGGCCTACTGCTGCCACCACCTGTGTGTGTGTGTGTGTGTGTGTGTGTGTGTGTGTGTGTGTGTGTGTGTGTACTCTCCTAATTGTACTCACCTAATTGTGACTGCAGGGGTCGAGACTCAGCTCCTGGCCCCGCCTCTTCACTGATCGCTACTAGGTCCTCTCTCCCTGCTCCCTGAACTTCATCATACCTCGTCTTAAAACTATGTATGGTTCCTGCCTCCACTACATAACTAGCCAGACTGTTCCACTTCCTGATCACTCTATGACTGAAGTAATACTTCCTAACATCCCTGTGACTCATCTGAGTCTTCAGCTTCCAAAGATGACCCTTCGTATCTGTGTCCCCTCTCTCGAACATCTCTCTCTCTCCACCTTGTCTATTCCGCGCAATATTTTTTATGTCCTTATCATGTTTCCCCTAACACTCCTGTCCTACAGTGTCGTCAGGCCGATTTCTCTTAACCTTTCTTCGTAGGACATTCCCTTTAGCTCTGGAACTAATCTTGTGTGTGTGTGTGTGTGTGTGTGTGTGTGTGTGTGTGTGTGTGTGTGTGTGTGTGTGTGTGTGTGTTACAAAAAACACGATTTCTAGTAATTTTAGAAATCTCCAGTGAATACTAGAAAGGACTGCCCTTCTAGCATCCAGCCTGTTACTGGGTTTTTGTAACAAGTAGTCAGTATCCTGGTCCAATTATCCATTACAATTTAGTAAGATTCAATATTGCTAAAGGATTACAACCGGTATGCTACTAACTGAAGAAATTAAAATTTAATAAGTTTATTAATAAAAATTAAGTTGTCTAGGCGTATGTTATCAAAGTAAATTATAGTAATCAATTGAATATAATGTAGGATACAAGTTGCTACACTTCTCTCGTGTACAGTAGTATAGTGCTGAAGGTACATAGCACATCATTATGGCTTCTGAGTAACCGTCTGGTACATTGTTAACATTTAATAACATAATACAAATATATGCAAGTAAGTTTGTGTGTATGTGTGCTAGTGCTCTAAGTAGTTCGCTGTCTCAAGACTCGACTAGACTTAACCAGTGACTGACTAAAAGTCCTCACATAAACTAACTTCTTGACCAACCTGGAAATCAGAACAGCTTGCTTGAACAATAAAGCGACTGTTAAGCCGAACAGCAATATCAAAAGCAACAGCAACACAGAATCAGGAACAAGGATAATATTATGGCAGGTAATGGGAACAAGCCCATTATCTGTTTTAGTGCTGGGGGTAATGACACTGCGAAGGGCAGGAAAGGGGAGCTGCTGGATAAGTACAGGTCAGCCATAGAAGTAGTTAGGTCTAAGGGAGGGATCCCAGTCATATATAGCATCTTGCCTAGAAAGGGAGTGGGCAATGAATGGATGTCTAGGGCAAATGGTATAAATCGCTGGAAATACAGACAGACAGAAGCAGCCCAGCCACCGTGGAGAGAAGTCGTCGTTCCTGCTCTTCAGCTGAGCAACTCTGAACACTGTTGCTCGGGAATTTTCTTGTGTTATCCTGAGTAATTCTTCACCAGAGCTGAGAGGAAACTTGCTTGCAGTCACTTCGAGCCCCATCCCATCAAGAGGGTAAGGCGGTGACTTGCTTGTTTGTTCACCCCTCTCATCCCCATCCCCCCATCCTTCCCCATCCTACCCTCACCCATACATCAACACTGGCCCACACACTTAACACACTACATACATTGCTATCCTTCTGACTGTCCTATCTTCTTCTTTTTCGGCAACTTCGCTTTGGCGAGTTTACACAAGGCATTTTGACCATCTGGTAGCCCGTGTGGTTTTTTAAAATCCAGCCGATCTTTGCCTTGGGCCCTTTCCCCTCACTACTCGAGGGTAGGCTATCTTAGGGGCTGACCTTTATAAGTCAGCTGTAATAGGATGCTAGTTTAACATCAAGGAAAGTTCCCTTTTTGTTAAGAAACTCCTCTGCCAGGTGTTCCTTCCTCAACATCATGGCGAGGATACGTGTAAGATTACGCATTGACGGCAATCAAATGACAATGAGAGAAATTCTCACATGTATTTGCTCCAACTCAACTGTTGCTCCAGTGGATGTTTTTCAAACCCACGCTGGAGCAGTACTTCTCCTCTCTTCGGAAGAAGAGTTACTTCAACTTCTGAAGCATGATGTGCTTGAAAAACTCAAGACTTCTGGTGTTACCCCAGTTGCACCTGATAGCTATCAAGCTCAGAGGACTGTTTGTGGCCAGAATCAACAGTTTCATGAAACATAGCACAGTGAATGAAATTGTTGACGACATTAATACCGAGAATTCTGACTTTAGGGCTGTAGAAGCACATAAATTCTCTAATCCTACCAACAACAAGGTGACCTTAAAGCTAATACTTGAGACACCTGAGGAGGCCAAACTTGTGTGTCAACATGGATTCAAATGTTTTGGCACCAGATGTACACCTGACCAAATCTCCCTTGAACGATTTGTCAGTGTGACACAATGTTTCAAGTGTTATGCCTTTGGTCATAACAACAAATGCAGTACTCAAGGGCAGATTTGTAGCATTTGCTCTGGCCAACATTCGTATAGAGATTGTACCAACAAAAATACACCTAAATGTGTCCTCTGCAATGGAAAACATCATGCTGTTTCTGCTATTTGTCCTGAAAGGAAAAAGGAAATGCAGAAAATTCTTGAAGCCAAGAAACTGTCCACTTCTAAGAAGACCACTCCCCAGGCACCGCCAACGATGTCCCAAACTTCCTTCCCAGCTCTGCCTGGATCAAGTGGGACTCCTCAGGTCTCTACCAATGGTTCCAATGTTTGGAATTCTGCCCCTCTAGGAGCGCCCCAATCTAACCATACACAAACGCAACAACAAGGTTCAGTGTCATCTCTTATGTCTCAGGTATCCACAGCCGGGGATATGACTAGAGCACAACTAATGTACATGTTGGCCAAAGACATAGCAGATGGTGACATTCAACTCTGCTCTCAGGTTTTAAATGATCTGTTAATGTCTAATGGGATCACTCCCATCACTATCCCAGAAAATGTGAAGGCTATTATGACCCAGCCTTCTCATAACAAGAAGTATGTTCCCTACTCTACATCTAAAAATAAGCCCAAGTCATCCCTGGCTCAGGGATTGCCCACCTCACAAACCCAGGTTGTCAACTCCCCTCAACCCGATAAGTCAACACCTGAACATAACAATGCCCCAGAAAGTGGTGCCTACTCTCCCGCTATTGAAGCTGATCCTGTTGAACAGGAACTTTCCCAGGGTGACTCACCTTGCCTGCCTACTTTTCCCTTGGAGCCTCCACTGTCTCCCATTAACTCTCACGAGCCTCTGCTTCCTGTAACAGGGAATAACACACCTCAGTTTTCTGATGATGACTCTACCGATTCTAATGAGTCTGTTAATATTACTACCTCTAGTGAAGATGATGGCATTCTTAATACACAAGCACCTACGCAAAAGTTTCCTCCTCCCCTTGATGAGTCCAGCAGGGATAGTGTGGATACAACTCATGACATTACTTGCAGGCGTTCAGACCGCAGTACACGAGCGAAGAACAAGAAATAATGGGGATTACAATTTTCCAATTTTATGTTCAACATTTCTTTAATAACCATTACCTTCTTGAGGTTGAACTACATAATTACAATCCCGATGTTATACTTTTGAACGAGACTGCTGCAAGAGTTGATCAACATATTAAATTACGTGGTTACTCTACTGTGGAGAAATCGAGAGGACCATTTAGTGGGGTAGCCATCTTAGTAAAATTAGGCTATACATTTAAAAATATTCATGTTGATGAAGATAACATTCTTGCAATAGAAATGACAACGTCTCATGGACAACTAGTGATAGTAACTGGATATTTTCCCCCGAGACAACAATATATAGAGTCAATTCCTCTACATAGGATATTAAGCAGGAATATTCCAACAATTCTAGCGGGAGATTTTAATGCTCATCACCCTGCCCTCTTCAGCTGTGGAGCTGGTATTCCACTGGGTGACTTAAAAGGAACACAACTTTTTAATATCATGACAGCTAGAAACCTGTCATTTATAGGCCCATTCTTTAAATCGTATATTGGACCTCATCCAGGGACACCTGATATAGTACTGACAAACAGAGACTGTGACATCTTTCACTGTCGTATATCTCCTGGTGGAAACGTAGGATCTGACCATATCCCTGTTATAATACAACTACAAACTTCTCCATTTAGAATACCTGTACCACCTAAACCCAATCTTAACACCCTAGGATTTGACCCCTTCAGGGCATATCTGGGTGAGGATGAAATTGTGTCATTGGAAAATCTACCTTCCAATGCAATTGATGATGCAATCAGGTCCCTGCATAATCGAATAATTGAAGCTACTAATGCAACTTGTCAATTAGCTTCCACAAAGATATACCAACAATATAAACCTACTAGGGAAATTAGAGACAATTTACGAAATTATCAAGCAGAATGTCGAAGGCATCTTCAAACGCAACAACCACCAGCAGCTACACTGCACCGAATAAGGCACGAATTAATTAACATGATTAGTCATCACAAACGGGACATATGGAAATTTCTAGTTCGTCAAGCTAATCAGTATCAACGTGAACCAGCAAAATTTTGGAGTATGATCCGACAACTTTTAGGGGCAAAGCACAAGGCTCCTAACTCCCTAGTTCATGCCTTCACTGATGAGGATGATGAAGATGTTGAAATTAAACTTGACGATCCACAGGACCAGGCTAATTTGATGGGTGATGTATGGGAGAAAATTCTCTCCCATAATAACAGTCGTCAATTTAACAATAATCATTATCAGTTGGTAAATGAATGGAGAGATGAGAACTTGGACGATCTACAACCACTACCTTCCATCGATACTTCAACTCTTGAAGATACCCACCCGCTTACTAGACCTATTACATTACTAGAGATAAGTCAGGTTATTGGAAGAATGAGAAATAGAGCACCTGGCCTCTCTGGAATGACATTGAAACAAATAAAGTACCTACCTAGAAATTGTAAACAGTCTTTGGTAAATATCTTTAATGCCATCTTGGCCTCAGGACATTTTCCAGTTGTTTTTAAGACTGCTACGATGATCTTTCTTGGTAAGCCCAATAAAGACATCCACCAACCTTGGAACTATAGACCTATATCTTTACTTGAAGTCACTGGAAAAGTTCTTGAGAAAGTCATTTCCAACAGATTGAACTACTATATGGAGTTTAATCACTTTTTTACTGAAAAACAATTTGGCTTTCGAACACATAGAGGTACCAATCATGCAATAAATGTTATTTTCGATACTGTAGCAAGTCTAAAACATCAGGGCAATCTTGCCTTAATTGCCACCAGAGATGTTCACAAAGCTTTTGATAGCTTATGGCATGATGGCCTTATATACAAACTCATTGACCTACCAGACCATAACTGGACTTTTCTCAGATTAATATATAATTTCTTAACTCAAAGAAAAATCATTCCCACCTTTCATGGCAGGTCGACAGAGCCTTTTATACCGACAGCTGGTGTCCCGCAAGGATCTTGTCTCAGTCCACTCCTGTTCAACATTTATGTGAATTACCTTCCTCAACCAGAGTTTAATGACACAATTGTGACACAGTTTGCAGATGATGTTATTCATGTCGTCTCAACTCCGGTAACAGGAAAATACAAGTACGAGAGAGTCATAGAGAAAATGAATATTGAACTTCGTCGAACATCTAATTGGGAAAAGAAATGGAGAATTACAACTAATCCTGACAAGGTCCTTGTTAGCACGATAGGATGTTTTGCATCAACAATTGAAGATAAAGGAGGTATCTCCATCAGAGGTACACCTGTAGCCATTAGAAACCCCTAACAAGATTTTGGGATATGAAATCGACAGGCTCCTCCATTCAACATCTCATGTAACTAAAAAGATCAACATAGCCAAAGCCGGTCTTAGCAGACTCTTTCGATTCAATCAAGCCCCTCAACATGTCAAAAAACATCTGTATAAAATGATAATAAGACCAATACTCGAATACCCTTGTGTCCCAATGTCATTAACAACAAAGACCAACATGCTCCGGTTACAAAGGGTCCAGAATAGAGCTCTTCGCTTCATCACCGATACCAGGAGGAGAGACAGAGTTAAAATGGCAGATTTACACATACAAGAAGATATTACTGCCATAAATGTACGCCTTGACACCTTAAAAAAGAAACAACTTTATACAATGCAAGAACTATACATGCCAGATAGAGAACATCCTATACAAGTGGTAAATACCACGGATTATACTATCACTACTCCTCCTCACAGGACTCAACGAATGACTCTCCCACAAAGGGTCCGTCGCTTTATTCATAAAGATGATTACCCACGACCCATGATATTGAGCAACCTCCCTGATGAAGAGGATTGGGTACCACCAGAACCCTTCTATGTATATTGAGAAAATCATCGCCCCCAATTAGAGAGACATCATATATAACTTTCTAATGTAAAAATTATGCTATTTACTATGGCTGGACACCACCTGTAAGAAGCCATTGTCGCGAAATTTATAAACTGGCCAGAAAATTATGCCTTCCTTGTCGCATAAACATCCGTTGTGCAATCGCAAAAAAAAAAAAAAAAAAAAAAACAATTGCAACTTGTATAATTACTACCAATTCAGAGTCATGTACTTATAAATCTGTTATATCTATATGACTTTGATGGGTTAGTCTTATACCCCTTAATTATATTATCATTTCACGTACACTTTTTAAATTGCACCAAAGTGGTTGGGCCACATACCTTTATATCCTACCTCTCACCCCCCTCCCACCTTTTTCCAATATTTCCATCCTTACCCATCCTTCTTCCTTCCCCATCTCACCAAAGCTCTGGTCTGAACAAGAACAAGAATATAAATCGCTGGCTACACAGGTGCTGCAAGGAACTTGCAATCCCATTCATTGATAACTGAGATCTTTTCTTTGGCAAACGTCATATGTATGCAAGGGATGGGGTTCATCTCTCTGGGGATGGAGTGGTTGCATTAGCCAATTCAATTGAGAGGGTAATTGATGACTTGTCTAGGAATTTAAACTGATAGATTATAGAGGTATGGGTGTTTGAGGGGAACAATCAGGCTGCAGCATTAGGGTTAAAAAAAGCAGTTATTACCGGGATACCTCCGGGATATGTTTAAAAGACAAAATTCAAAATAAAGTTGCTAGTAATGGCAAATCAATTGATCAACAAACAAAGAGATAGTAGAGGGCAACGAGTGACTAGCTGCCTTAAAGTTTACTATACAAATAGTAGGAGTCTAAGAAATAAGATAGATGAGCTAAAATTACTTGCAAGTGTAGGTAATATTGATATTATTGGTATAACGGAGACCTGGTTCAACCTGAAAGATAGAGATATGCCTTCTGAATGCAACATACAGGGTTATAAACTATTCCACACTGATAGGGTCAACAGGAAGGGTGGTGGTGTGGCGATGTATGCCAGAGAAAATTTAAATTGTTGTCTTAGACATGATATAAGATTAGAAACATCGAACACAGAATCGGTTTGGCTTCAGTTTCTCGAGGATTGTGACAAATTAATTTAGGGTGTGATTTATAGGCCCCCAAACCTTGATAGGGAGTGCAGTAAGCTGTTATCGGACGAAATTCATAAGGCATCTAGATATGAAAATGTTGTGATAATGGGAGATTTTAACTCAAGACAAATTGATTGGAACAATATGACAGAAAATCTTGAGTCTAGTGACTTTCTTGATACGGTTCAGGATTGCTTTTTAGAACAGGTTGTGACAGAACCAACTAGAGGAAACAATCTGCTTGACTTGGTTCTTGCCAACAAAGATTCACTAAATAATCTTGAGGTTAATGATAAGCTTGGGGAAAGTGATCACAAATCACTTAGTTTCAATATATCATGGAATTACCCAGATAACTGCAATCAAATCTCTGTCCCAGATTTTCGCTTGGCTGACTTCATGGGACTGAAAAATTACTTGGGTGGGCTAAATTGGGATGTCCTAACAATGGGTCAGGTAGGGATCTTGGTTGCCAATATGACGTTTTTCAAAGCATAGTTCTAGCTGCCCAGACAACTTTCGTTCCGAGTAGGGAAATTAGATCTAACAAAAATGATCCCAAATGGATGAACAATAGATTAAAACATCTCATTGGTCAAAAGACAGGCATATAAAGGCGTATCAAAAGAGGGGATGGGCAGTTAAGAAATCAATATATTCAATTAAAGAGAGAAATAAAGAAAGGAATAAGAAAAGCAAAAAGAGATTATGAGGCTAAGGTCGCAAGGGATTCAAAGACTAACCCAAAAGGGTTCTTTCAGGTATACAGAAGTAAGATTAGGGACAAGATTGGCCCACTTAAGAGTAACTCTGGTCAGATCAATGACAGTGATAAGGATATGTGTGAAATTCTAAATACCTACTTCCTCTCAGTTTTCACCCAGGAAAATACTAGCGATATTCCTGAAATAATAGATTACATAGAACAGGATGATAAACTATGTACGATTGCGGTAACTAGTCACATGGTCCTCAGACAAATAGAGAAACTAAAACCTAACAAATCCCCAGGTCCTGATGAACTGTTTGCAAGGGTGTTAAAGGAATGTAAAGAAGAGCTTAGTATACCTTTGGCTAATCTTTTTAACATATCACTACAAACTGGCATAGTGCCTGATAAGTGGAAAATGGCAAATGTAATACCTATTTACAAGGCAGGTGACAGGTCCTTGGCTTCGAACTATAGACCAATAAGCCTTACCTCCATAATGGGAAAATTTATGGAATCAATAATTGCGGAAGCAATTCCTAGCCATCTTGACAGGCACAGATTGATTAATGATTCTCAACACGGTTTTACAGAGGGGCGTTCCTGTCTTACGAATTTACTTACTTTTTTTCACTAAGGTGTTTTAGGAGGTAAATCATGGCGATGAATATGATATTGTGTATATGGACTTCAGTAAGGCTTTCGATAGAGTTCCACACCAGAGGCTATTGAGGAAACTTAGGGCAAACGGAATAGGAAGATAATTTTTTTCCTGGGTAGAGGCATGGCTGGCAAATAGACAACAGAGAGTTTGCATAAATGGGGAGAAATCAGAATGGGGGCACGTCACAAGTGGTGTTTCTCTGGGGTCGGTGTTGGGCCCGTTGTTGTTCACAATTTACATAAACGACATAGATGAGGGAATAAATAGCGACATAAGCAAATTTGCTGATGACACCAAAATAGTCCGTCCAATTCATTCTAATGAGGACATTAGAGCACTCCAGGATGATTTGAATAGACTGACGCAATGGTCGGAGAAGTGGCAGATGCAGTTTAATATAGACAAATGCAAAGTTCTAAATGTTGGACAGTTAAATAACCATGCCACATATAAACTAAATAATGTAGATCTTAATACTACCGATTGCGAAAAGGATTTAGGAGTTGTGGTTAGCAGTAACCTGAATCCAAGACAACAGTGCATTAGTGTTCGCAATAAAGCTAACAGAATTCTTGGCTTCATATCTAGAAGTATAAATAATAGAAGTCCTCAGGTTGTTCTTCAACTCTATATATCCTTGGTTAGGCCTCATTTAGACTATGCTGCTCAGTTCTGGTCACCGTATTACAGAATGGATGTAAATGCTCTGGAAATCGTACAAAGGAAGATGACAAAGATGATCCCATGTATCAGAAATCTTCCCTATGAGGATAGACTGAGGGCCCTGAATCTGCACTCTCTCGAAAGGCGAAGAATTAGGGGGGATATGATCGAGGTGTAAGAATGGAAAACAGGAATAAATAAAGGGGATGCACATAGCTGAAAATTTCCAGCCAAGACAGGACTCGCAGCAATGATTTCAAGTTGGAAAAATTCAGATTCAGGAAGGATATAGGAAAGTACTGGTTTGGTAATAGAGTTGTGGATGAGTGGAACCAGCTCCCGAGTGCAGTTATTGAGGCGAAAACGTTGTGTAGTTTTAAAAATAGGTTAGATAAATACATGAGTGGGTGTGGGTGGGTGTGAGTTGGACCTTACTAGCTTGTGCTGCTGGATCTGGTACAGTGCTCCATACTTGAGTGGGGACGACCAGACTGGGTGGGTCATTTGGATAATCCGGGGGGTGGGTCATTGGTCTAATCCGGGGGGGGTGACATGGGCCTGCTCTGCATGGGTCAGTAGGCCTGATGCAGTGTTCCTTCTTTCTTAGTCCCTACTTAGAACATAAGAACATATCTGCAGATCCTCCACAAAAGTCACAAAACTCCCATACTACTGAATCTATGTTCAGCATTAGAAAATCCCCAACTATGACATTGCACAGATACCAGTACAAATTAGGTCAGAAGCTACAGCTCATGACCTGAGTTTCTCAGTGTCTATGTGACAACCTCAGTACAACGTCGAAAATCACCAAGTCAAGGCTATGTTCTGTGAACAGAGTTACTCAGAACCAACAACAAGAAAGCGACAGAGACGATCTTCCAACAAGTGCCCACAAGGGAGAGGAGTAGAGGGACCTCTTGCTAGAAGCACGTCCAACCGACAGGAGGCAGAGCAGGCCAGTCAGACTACTCTCCAGGTGAGGTGTGATCACCCCCCCTGATCACGTGACTCTCCGTGCTGCTGCTGCCCAGCAACACACAAGCCGGCAGCGTAACGAGGGAAACGCTTGTTAGACAAGGCCGTCAGCTACTTAACACTCGAACTATGAGCATTGAATAATATATAAATATTACATCCTATCTATAAATAAAACTAAGTCAAATAATATAAAACAATATATTTACGATTTAGCTAATATCGCAAATATAAGCAATATAAAATTATATGAACAAGTAATATACATTATATACATTGTGACCCATCCAGGGGTCGCAATAGTGTGTGTGCTTGCGTGTACTCACCTATGTGTCTTTGCTCCTAGCAAAGACAAATAGTAGCTAATTGCTGCAAAATCCACTCTCTTCCATCTCCATAGGCTTTATCGTACCTCTTAAGAATATAAAAAAGGAGGATCACTGTGGCAGGCATATAGGCCCATACTGGGCAAATCTTTCACAAATCCATCCCACTAACAAGAATATTTGCCCAACCCGTTTTCAAGACCACCCAAATAATAACCTTAAATAACATTGTTAATTCATGAGCTCAGTAACCCTACTAGGCATACAAAAAAATTATTTTTTGTCATCTGTATGGCACAGATGGAAGCAAATTTTCCATTTATATTCCACTGTTCTGGTTCCCAACCTCCCTGTCTCTATCTGTGTCATCACCAATTTGTGCAAACCTATTTATAACTGCAGGGGTCGATTCATAGTTACTGGCCCCCCGTCTTCACTGATCGCTACTAGGTCCTCTCCCTTCTCCATGAACTTCATCAAACCTCATCATAAAACTATGTATGGTTCCTGCCTTCACTACGTCACTTTCTAGGCTGTTCCATTTCCTGGCACCTCTAAGACTGAAGAAATACTAACATCCCTTTGACTCATCGCAGTCTTCAACTTCCAATTGTGACCCCTTATCTCTGTGTCCCATCTCTGGAACATCACGTCTTTGTCCACTTTGTTAATTCCTCGAAGTATTTTATATGTCATTAATATGTTTCCTCTAACCTTCCTGTCCTCCAGTGTCGTCAGGCCCATTACCCTTAACCTTCCTTCGCAGGACATTCTCCTTAACTCTGGGACTAGTCTTGTTGCAAACTTTTGAACTATCCATAATATTTTAACGTAATTGATCATGTATGAGTTCCAAACTGGTGCTGCATACTCCAATGTGGGCTTGGTATACATGGAGTACAGAGTCTTGAAAGATTCCATACTGAGGTATAGGAATGCTATTCTTAGGTTTGCCAGGCACCTATGTGCTGCAGCAGTTGTCTGGTTGATGTGTTCCTCAGAAGATATGGTCGGTATCATACTCGCTCAAAGATCCTGTTGCTTGAGCGAGGTTTGCAGTCTTTGGCCACTTAGCCTATATATACTCTGTCTGTGGCCTTCTTTGCCCTTCCTCGATCTTCATGACTTTGCATTTAGCAGGGTTAAATTCGAGGAGCTCCTCACTTACTTCTTAGCCGTTTCTTGTGAATTTCCCACTTTCCTTCCTCAGCCTAATTACATGGTTCTTGACTGTTGTTTTCCTCCTGATGTGGCTATACAACAGCTTCGGGTCAGACTTACTTTCAATGCTATATCGTTTTCGCATTGTCGCTGGTCCTCTCCCCTTATCTGTGCATACTCGTTTCTGGCTCTTCGACTAATCTCCTTATTTTCCTGGGTCCTTTGTCTTCTGTACTTTTTCCACTCTAGCACACTTAATTTTTGCCTCTTTACTTTTTGGGTTAGCAAAGGGCTCTCTTTGGTCTTCCCATTATTTCTGTTGCCCTGGGAAGAAACCTTTCTATGCCTTCTTGCATTTTGTTGTCACATAGTCCATCACTTTGTTTACGTATTTTCCTACCAGTTCTCATTCCCACTGAACCTCTTGCAGGAAGTTCTTCATGCCTATGTGTTCTCCACCTCTGTAGTCTGGCTTTTCCCATCCTATTCCTGCTACCCTCTCCACTTGTAACTCAGCTTTGTATTCAAACCTCAGAACCATATGATCACTAGCTATGAGGGGCCTGTCATATATGATGTCCTCGTTGTCCGGACTACTCAAGGTGAACACTAGGTCCAGTCTTGCTGGTTTGTACTCGAATGTTTGACTGTTAGTGTCCCTAACATCTTGGTGCAATAAGTTTTTCAGTAACACGGTCATCATCTTGGCTCTCCATGTGGCTCCAGGCTTTCCCAGTCAATCTCCTTGTGACTGAAATCACCCATAACTAGTAACTTTGCTCTACACACGCAAGCTCCTCTGGCTACCTCAGATAGTGTGTCCACCATGGCTCTGCTGCTCTCTTTATATTCTTCTCTCAGCCTCCTGCAGTTCTATGGCAGATTGTACATCACTGCAATTACCACCTTATGGACGCCCATTCCATCAATTTTTCCATTTCCTCCATTTCCCACCGCCTTTCAATGGGCAATGCAACTCCTTCTACCCCTTTGCTTCCTCTATCTTTCGTCAGAATCTGATATCCAAGTGGAAAAATTGCGTCTGTTATCCTGGTGAGTTTCGTTGATGTGAGAGCTATGATGTCTCCTTGATTCTTTCATGTTACTCCTCACATATTTTTGTTATTCCATCTGCATTTGTATACTGAACCTTGAACTTCTTTTCTAAAACTGTCTTCTCGGGGGTACATTGGGGTTAGGGAAGCTCCAGATCTGATAAGGAACTATTTGTTTTTTTGAAGGTGAAGTTTGTGATGAAGGGGTTGGGGAAATTGGGTGCAGCATGTGAGTTTTGGGTTAGATTGTTTGGTTGCATTAGGATTGTCGGGGTTAAGGGCCTTCTGTAGGTGGTTGCATTTGCTCTTCCTGAGTGTGGGTTCTTCTGCACATCTCTCTTTGCTTCTCATTCTTCTTTTCATCTTTGTACCCTCTCTTTCACTTTCTGTCTTTCTTCTCGTGTTCTGTCATGGTCGAGGTACATTCTCCAGTACGCCAATATGTCCCTTAGTCATGCTTCTGCAGAATCCTGCTTCGAGCTGATTCTGCTTTGAAAATCACTTCGACTCGCCGGTTTCTTCCTCTTGCAAACCCATCTGCATTCTCAGAAAATTTGTCATCTGGATCATGTCGTCTTTCTCTAATGCATATATGATACCTTCGCTCGGTTTTTTCTCACCCTGCCTTCTTGCTTCATATGTTTTCCCTTCAACTTCATGGAGCCCATAAACAAAGTCTGACCACTCCTTTTCAATCTCCCACTGCGTTTCCTTTTGTATCTCTTGATTCGATTTAGTTGCCTCCATTGCATCTTTTCTATCTTCAATCTCTTCACTATCTGTTGTTCCTGTGCCCAGTGGTCTGCCATTTTTCCCTTCTCAGCTTTTCCTAGGCATCACTGTTGTCTGTTAGGGCTTCTGCATAGCTTAGCTCTTTCATTTTCTACAGTCCTCTCAATTGCTTCTGATGTGCTCCTCTTATTTTTCCTGGGTTCCACGATGGTCTGATAGAGCCTCTGCATATAGTTTAACTCCTATGTACCCTACAGGCCCCTCGTTTGTGACTGATGTGGCAATTTCAGATGTCATGTTCATACTGCTCTTTGGTTCTTTAGACTGTTTCAGATTTTTCAGTTCTTCTTCTAAGCTCTTCATCTTAGCCTCTGTTATTGTGACATAGCTTCCATTTCCTGAACTCTGCAGCTATCCTCTCCTCCATTTTCTTGCTAAGCTCTTCTAGCTTCCATGTGGGTTCTGAACTGGAGCTGCATACTCCAATATGAACCTGACATACATGGTGTACAGGGTCTGGAATGATTCCTTGCTGGCATGTTGGAATACTTTTCTTAAGTTCGCATGTCACCCATATGCTGCAGCAGCTATTTGGTTGATGTGTGCCTCAGGAGAAGTGTTCGGTATTATACACACTCCAAGAATCTTTTCGTTAAGTGAGGTTTGTAGGCTTTGGCCCCCAAGACTGTACGCTACCTACGGTCTTCTTTGACCTTTTCCGATTTTCATGACTTTGCAATTTGTGAGGTTAAACTTCAGGCGCCAGTTGCTGGACTAGGCCCGCAGCCTGTCCAGATCCCTCTGTAGTCCTGTTTTGTCCTCCGCCGATCGAATTCTCCTCATTAACTTCACATCGTCTGCAAACAGGGACACCTGTGAGTTTGTTTCTTTCTTCATGTAGTTCATATATACCAGAAGCAACACCGGTCCTAGTAATGAAGCCTGTGGAACTCCGTTCGTCACAGGCGCCCATTGTGACACCTCATCATGTACCATGACTCGCTGATGCCTTTCCTTCAGGTATTCTCTTACCAACTCCAGTGCCTTCCCTGTTTTAACTGCCTGGTCCTCTTGCTTTTGCACTAATCTCTTGTGTTCAACTGTGTCAAACGCCTTCTTACAGTTCAGTAAATCGCAATCTACCCACCCCTCTCTCTCTCTTGTCTTACTGCTGTCACCTTGTTATTGTGTGTATGTGTGAGACTGTGTGCGTGTTATACTGTTCTGTGATGCGAATATTCTTTTAAGTGGGGAACCTATTATGGTGCCTGGAAAACACTTAAATTGGAAGACAATGTTTAATATGAAATTGTGTGTGGAACAGTGTTGGGTGTGGAACACTGTTGTATGTACAACACATGATTGTGTTTGAAACACATTTTGTGTGGAATACACTGATGTGAGCACTGTTGCGTGTTGGTAATGCTGCTGTATTTGGCTTATACTACTATGTGAAATACACTGTTGTTGGTAATAGTTTGAAGTATGTAAAGCACACGGTTCCTGTTGTGATAAATTCGGGAGCATCATGTCCCCCAATCCCTGGATGTACCTTAAAAAAGCGTTCCAAAATAATGGTCCACCACCATAGGAAAGAGTGGATTGAACATGATACTGGATAACTTACTAATGCAGGAAATATGAAATGACAGTTGTCACTAATGCATCAGTTAATAACCAGTGCTAAAGCAGTCATTTAGTAGGTGCGAAATTTCAGTTTCTTTAGCTTATACGAAGATGATGCCCATTTTTTATGGTCTTTTTGTCGGCAGGCGGTAACATTCCGGAGCCTAGCTTTCTTATTAAGGTTTCTCTTACATGCACCTTGTAATGATAGTATTTTATCTATATATACTGCTTTGTTTTATACAGCAAATATTAAGAAGTTTAACACTGACAACAATGAAATTCTGATCAATAAGCCTAACCTCCACAGCGAGGAAAATTGATGGTATCTATAATGGCCGAGGCAAGTCATAGCTTCGACCATTTACAAATTGGCGTTACTGCATTACAAATTTACTCACTTTTTTCACTTAGGTATTTGAGGAGGTAGATTATGGTAATGAATATAATATTGTGTATAAGGAATTCAGTAAGGCTTTTTGACACAAAACCACACTGGGGACTATTGTGGAAAATCTAGACACAGGGAATATGAGGAATTTTTTTTTTCCTGAATAGAGGAGTTGCTGACAGATAGGCAACAGATTTTGCATAAACAGAGAGAAATCAGAGTGGGGAAGCGTAACAAGCGGTGTTCCACAGGGGTTAGTGTTGGGCTCCTTGTTGTTCACAATTTACATAAACAACATAGATGATGGTATAAATAGTGACAAAAGTAAGTTTGCTGATAATACCAAAACAGGCTGTCAAATTCATTCTGACGAAGACACTAAAAGGCTCCAGCTAGACTTGAATAGACTGGCGTAGTGGTCGGGGAATAGTAGATGCAGTTTATCATAGACAGATGCAAAGTTCTAAGCATTTAGAGGTAAATCATGACACCTACAAACTAAACAATGTAGACCATAATAGCTCTGATTGTTAAAAAGATTTGGGAGTTCTGGTTAACAGTAATCTAAAGCCAAAACAACAGTGCATAAGTGTTCGAAATAAGGCTAACAGAATTCTTGGCTTCATGTCAAGATGTATAAATAACAGGAGTCCTCTGTTAGATTATGCTGCCCAGTTCTGGTACCGTATTACGGAAAATAGATAAATGCGCTGGAAAACTTACAAAGGAGGATGGCAAAGCTGATCCCATGCATCAGAAATCATTCCTACGAGGACAGACTGAGGGTCCTGAATCTGCACTCTCTACAATGGCGTACAATTAGTTGGGATATGATTGAAGTGAATAAACGGAAAACTGGAATAAATAATATGCTAAAAATATCTATCCAAGACAGGATTTGAAGCAATGGTTTTATGCTCGAAATATTTAGATTGAGGAAGGATATAGGAAAGCACTGGTTTGGTAATATAGTTATGGACGAAAGGAACAAGCTCCCGAGTAGCGTCACTGAAGCTGTAATGTGTAGTTTTAAAAATAGACTAGATAAATACATGAGTGGGTGTTAGTTGGACCTGACTAGCTTGTGTTAATTAGTATCATGCAGTGCTCCTTCCTTCTTAAGTGGATGTGACTTGGACCTGATTAGCTTGAACTAGTGGCTTAGGCCGGTAGGAGACTTGGATCGGCCTCGCATGGGCCAGTAGACCTCCTTCAGTGCTCCTTCCTCATGTTCTGTGGTTCAGCCACAGCTGAAGCTTTGTCACTCATGGTCTCAGTATCCAGAATAATATATAATATCTGCAGAGAAAATATAGATAACTTTAAACGAAAACACGAAAATGAACCCCAAGAATTTTCATTTAGAGCATAAAATCAAAATTCAAAATCATATGGAATAGAGACAGGAATAAATTTATCTACAAAATCAACAGTGCAATAAAAGGAACTCTTACTGTAACAGTAAATTCAATTGTCAGTAAATTCAAAACACCTGAAGTAACGCTGTACCTATAATGGATGCAAAAGGTGACTGCACAAGACTCAATAGAAGAATATCTCACTACTAATACTTAAAATATTATACATAGTAGTTTCAAGAAGAGAACAATGACTGTCAAAAATTAAAACAGTGGAATGAACTCGAATCTAAATAAAAATAAATAGCGTAATAAAGAAAATACTAAACATAAGAACATAAAGAACGAACACTGTAGCAGGCCAACCGGCCCAAGCGAGGCAGGTCCAATGATCCAATCGGCTAGTCAGGTCAGTCACATTCACTTAGAGGAGGAGCACGGCATCCGACCTAGTAGCACAAGCTAGTCAGGTCCAGCTAACACCCACCCACACCCACTCAGGTATTTATCCAACCTATTTTTAAAACTATACAACGTTTTATCTCCTATGACGATACTCGGGAGTTTGTTCCACTCATCCACAACTCTATTACCAAACCAGTGTTTTTTTATATCCTTCCTGAATCTTAATTTTTCCAGTTTAAATTCATTGCTGCGAGTCCAAAATAATATTAATCACTTCTCAGTAGAGGAGAAGAGAGGAATGCAGAAAAGAGAGAGAGATTTTGGGAGATGTTAAGTGAATGTATAGGAGCCTTTGAACCAAGTGAGAGAATAATTGTGGTAGGGGACCTGAATGCTAAAGTAGGAGAAACTTTTAGAGAGGGTGTGGTAGGTAAGTTTGGGGTGCCAGGTGTAAATGATAAAGGGAGCCCTTTGATTGAACTTTGTATAGAAAGGGGTTTAGTTATAGGCAATACATATTTTAAGAAAAAGAGGATAAATAAGTATACAAGATATGATGTAGGGCGAAATGACAGTAGTTTGTTGGATTATGTATTGGTAGATAAAAGACTGTTGAGTAGACTTCAGGATGTACATGTTTATAGAGGGGCCACAGATATATCACATCACTTTCTAGTTGTAGCTACACTGAGAGTAAAAGGTAGATGGGATACAAGGAGAATAGAAGCATCAGGGAAGAGAGAGGTGAAGGTTTATAAACTAAAAGAGGAGGCAGTTAGGGTAAGATATAAACAGCTATTGGAGGATAGATGGGCTAATGAGAGCATAGGCAATGGGGTCGAAGAGGTATGGGGTAGGTTTAAAAATGTAGTGTTAGAGTGTTCAGCAGAAGTTTGTGGTTACAGGAAAGTGGATGCGGGAGGGAAGAGGAGCGATTGGTGGAATGATGATGTGAAGAGAGTAGTAAGGGAGAAAAAGTTAGCATATGAGAAGTTTTTACAAAGTAGAAGTGATGCAAGGAGGGAAGAGTATATGGAGAAAAAGAGAGAGGTTAATTAAGAGAGTGGTGAAGCAATGTAAAAAGAGAGCAAATGAGAGAGTGGGTGAGATGTTATCAACAAATTTTGTTGAAAATAAGAAAAAGTTTTGGAGTGAGATTAATAAGTTAAGAAAGCCTAGAGAACAAATGGATTTGTCAGTTAAAAATAGGAGAGGAGAGTTATTAAATGGAGAGTTAGAGGTATTGGGAAGACGGAGGGAATATTTTGAGGAATTGTTAAATGTTGATGAAGATAGGGAAGCTGTGATGTCGTGTATAGGGCAAGGAGGAACAACATCTTGTAGGAGTGTGGAAGAGCCAGTTGTGAGTGTGGGGGAAGTTCGTGAGGCAGTAGGTAAAATGAAAGGGGGTAAGGCAGCCGGGATTGATGGGATAAATATAGAAATGTTAAAAGCAGGAGGGGATATAGTTTTGGAGTGGTTGGTGCAATTATTTAATAAATGTGTGGAAGAGGGTAAGGTACCTAGGGATTGGTAGAGAGCATGCATAGTTCCTTTGTATAAAGGCAAAGGGGATAAAAGAGAGTGCAAAAATTATAGGGGGATAAGTCTGTTGAGTATTCCTGGCAAAGTGTATGGTAGAGTTATTATTGAAAGAATTAAGAGTAAGACGGAGAATAGGATAGCAGATGAACAAAGAGGCTTTAGGAAAGGTAGGGGGTGTGTGGACCAGGTGTTTACAGTGGAACATATAAGTGAAAAGTATTTAGATAAGGCTAAAGAGGTCTTTGGGGCATTTATGGATTTGGAAAAGGCGTATGACAGCGTGGATAGGGGGGCAATGTGGCAGATGTTGCAGGTGTATGGTGTAGGAGGTAGGTTACTGAAAGCAGTGAAGAGTTTTTACGAGGATAGTGAGGCTCAAGTTAGAGTATGTAGGAAAGAGGGAAACTATTTCCCAGTAAAAGTAGGCCTTAGACAAGGATGTGTGATGTCACCGTGGTTGTTTAATATATTTATAGATGGGGTTGTAAGAGAAGTAAATGCGAGGGTCTTGGCAAGAGGCTTGGAGTTAAAAGATAAAGAATCACACATAAAGTGGGAGTTGTCACAGTTGCTCTTTGCTGATGACACTGTGCTCTTGGGAGATTCTGAAGAGAAGTTGCGGAGATTGGTGGATGAATTTGGTAGGGTGTGCAAAAGAAGAAAATTGAAAGTGAATACAGGAAAGAGTATGGTTATGAGGATAACAAAAAGATTAGGTGATGAAAGACTGGATATCAGATTGGAGGGAGAGAGTATGGAGGAGGTGAATGTATTCAGATATTTGGGAGTGGACGTGTCAGCGGATGGGTCTATGAAAGATGAGGTGAATCATAGAATTCATGAGGGGAAAAGGGTGAGTGGTGCACTTAGGAGTCTGTGGAGACAAAGAACTTTGTCCTTGGAGGCAAAGAGGGGAATGTATGAGAGTATAGTTTTACCAACGCTCTTATATGGGTGTGAAGCATGGGTGATGAATGTTGCAGCGAGGAGAAGGCTGGAGGCAGTGGAGATGTCATGTCTGAGGGCAATGTGTGGTGTGAATATAATGCAGAGAATTTGCAGTTTGGAAGTTAGGAGGAGGTGCGGGATTACCAAAACTGTTGTCCAGAGGGCTGAGGAAGGGTTGTTGAGGTGGTTCGGACATGTGGAGAGAATGGAGCGAAACAGAATAACTTCAAGAGTGTATCAGTCTGTAGTGGAAGGAAGGCGGGGTAGGGGTCGGCCTAGGAAAGGTTGGAGGGAGGGGGTAAAGGAGGTTATGTGTGCGAGGGGCTTGGACTTCCAGCAGGCATGCGTGAGCGTGTTTGATAGGAGTGAATGGAGACGAATGGTTTTTAATACTTGACGTGCTGTTGGAGTGTGAGCAAAGTAACATTTATGAAGGGGTTCAGGGAAACCAGCAGGCCGGACTTGAGTCCTGGAGATGGGAAGTACAGTGCCTGCACTCTGACGGAGGGGTGTTAATGTTGCAGTTTAAAAACTGTAGTGTAAAGCACCCTTCTGGCAAGACAGTGATGGAGTGAATGATCGTGAAAGTTTTTCTTTTTCGGGCCACCCTACCTTGGTGGGAATCGGCCAGTGTGATAAAAAAAAATACTTCTCTCGTGTACAGTTATTGTGCTGAAAGCGCATATCACATTTATAATTCTTAAGTACCGTCTGGTACATTAACATTTAATAAGATATAAATATGTACAAGTAAGTTTGTGTGTATGTGTGTAAGTGCTCAAAGTAGTTCGCTATGTCTCAAGACTCGACTAGACTTAAACAAGTGACTGACAAAGTCCTCTCATAAACTAAGTTCTTGACCGACTGGCAATCAGAACAATTTGCTTGAACAATAAAACGACTGATAAGCCGAACAGCAATATAACAAGCAACAGCGACACAGAATCAGGATCAAGGAGATAATATAACGACTCTAAGTAGGGACCATCTGCAGATCCTCCACAAAAGTCACATAACTCCCATACTACTGAATCTAAGTTCAGCATAAGAAAATCCCCGACTGTGATAGTACACAGAAACCAGTACAAATTATGTCAGAAGCTACAGCTCAGGACCTGAGTTGCTCAGTGTGTCTATGCGACACACAACCTCAGTACAACGTCGAAAATCACCAAGTCTATACAAAGTTCTGTGAATAGAGTCTTCAGAACTAACAATAAAGCTACAGAGACGATCTTCCAACAAGGGCCAATAAGGAACAGTTAGGCACTTGTCAGGAATACGTCCAACCACCAAGAGTCTAGACCAGACTGAATACTTCAGACGATGTGCGATCACCCCCCCTCCCCTCTATCACGTGATAGCTCCGTGGACAGTTGCTGCCCAGCAACAGAAGCCGGCAGAGTAACGAGCAAAGAGCGATAATTACAGTAGTTAGACAATCAAGACTTGAACTATGAGCACATAATAATATGTTACATCCTACCTAATAAAAGTAACTAAGTCAAATAATAATATAAAGCAATATATTCACGATTTAGCTATTATCGCAAATATAAGCAATATAAAATTACATGAAAAGGTAAAATACATTATATGCATAACAATATACATCATATACATTGTAACCCATTAAGGGGTTGCAACACATTTATACACCTCGATCATATTTTCCCTAATTCTACGCATTTCTAGAGAGTGCAGATTCAGGGCCCTCAGTCTATCCTCATAGGGAAGATTTCTGATACACGGGATAAATTTTGTCATCCTCCTTTGCACGTTTTCCAGAGCATTTATATCCATTCTATAATACGGTGACCAAAACTGTGCAGCATAACCTAAATGAGGCCTAACCAAAGATAAATAGAGTTGAACAACCTGATGATTTCTATTATTTATACTTTTTGTTATGAAGCCAAGGATTCTGCTAACTTTATTGCGAACACCTATGCACTGTTGTTCTGGTTTCAGATCACTGCTAACCAGAACTCATAAATCCTTTTCATAATCCATGATATTAAGATCTGCATTATTTAGTTTACATGTGGAATGGTTATTTTCCTGTCCAACATTTAGAACTTTGCATTTGTCTATATTGAACTGCATTTGCCACTTCTCCGACCATTGCATCAGTGTATTCAAATAATTCTGTAGTACTCTAATGTCCTCATTATAATGAATTGGACGGTCTATTTTCGTGTCATCAGCAAATTTGCTTATGTCGCTGTTTATTCCCTCATCTATGTTTATGTAAATTGTGAACAACAACGGGCCCAACACTGACCCTTGTGAAACACTGCTTGTGATGTGCCCACATTCAGATTTCTCCCCATTTATGCAAACTCTCTGCTGTCTATTTGTCAACCATGTCTCTACCCAGGAAAAAAATTCTCCTCCTATTCCGTGTGCCTTAAGTTTTCTCAACAGCCTCTGATGTGGAACTCGATCGAAAGCCTTACTGAAGTCCATATACACAATATCATATTCAATACCATCATCTACCTCCTCAAATACTTTAGTTAAGGAAGTTAGTAAATTTGTAAGACAGGAACGCCCCTTTTTAAAACCGTGTTTAGATTCATCAGTTAATTTATGCCTTTCAAGATGGCTACGAATTGCTTCGGCAATTATTGCTCCATAAATTTACCAATTATGGAGGTAAGGCTTATTGGTCTATAGTTTGAAGCTAATGACCTTGCACTTGCCTTGTAAATAGGTATTACATTTGCCATTTTCCACTTGTCTGCCACTATGTCAGTTTGTAGTGATATGTTGAAAAGATTAGCCAAAGGTATGCTAAGGTCCTCTTAACATTCGTTTAAAACCCTTACAAATAGTTCAACAGGGTCTGGATATTTGCATATATATCATGCCTGCCATAGAATTTGTCCCAGTTATCAATGAATGGGATTGCAATTTCCTTGCAGTACCTGTCTAGCCAGCAATTTATACCAATTTTCCAAGACATTCATTCATTTCCCACTCCTCTTCTAGACGAAATGCTACATATGACTTGGATCCCGACCTTAGACCTGACAACTTCTATAGCTGACCTGTACTTATCCAGCAGCTCTTGTCTCCTGCCCTTCCTGATGCCATTTCCACTAGCACTAAGACAGATAACGAGCTTGTTCCAATTACCTCACATAATATTATCCAACCTGCTGACTATGTCACCAACACCAGCTCCTGGGAGGCACAGTCTCTGACCTTCCTATCTCTGTTACAAAAAGCACGGTCCATATATCTTACCTGAGAATCTCCTCAATTAGAATATTTTTACCTTGATTAGCAGGGGAGTCAGAGGTACCTTTAATCTCACTAACCACTGAAATACACTCATCCTGGAGAAAAGAGAATCGATTTCCTACCTTGACATCTTCTCTATTAACCTTCCTAATCTTCCTTCTTGAATTGTGAACCACTTGCCACTTAAAGTTGCTGCCACTCTTTATGTCACTACTGGTATCCTTTTCCTCACTTGCACCAACCGTCTCACACTCCCAAACCCATCTAGGCAATGCTTCAGCCTCCTATTTTCCTCCTGAAGTAGTAGAACTTCTTTAACCCGATATTCCAAAACACTACAGCAGGCCATGGTGATCAGTAACACCCTACGCTAATTCCCAGAAAGCTTAGCTTAGTGACCACAAGTGACCTCTGACCCCCTTCGGAGATATCTAAAAGAGAAATAAAAATGCTTAGCTCACAAATGTCAATAAACAGGTGACATCAGGTAACTTCTCAAGCACAGGTACACGAAAATAAAGTTGCAAGTGTTGCCATAACATTAAGCTTGTAATATTCTGAAAAACAGCAATTTACAACAGGCAAACATCCAGAAAAATAATGTAGCAGGCAATACACACACAAAAATGGAAGAAACATAGTAAAGCCCTGGAAATCCTGCATTTATTCATGAGAGAAATAAAGGACACTACCAGCATAACTAGGTACAAACAAGGGTTAATTGCAGAACATCATGAGAAAAATTACAAGACAAACTGAGAACTGGGCTTCTAATATCAGAGCAAGAGGTTCACAAGCAGCCTAAAAATATGTAAAAAATAATAAAAAATACTGTAGTAAACAAACAAACAAAAAAAAGAAACAAGATATATTTCGTCAGGGTACTATCCGATGAAGGTATCCTCATATTCCAGAACGAAAGTCCCCAGTGCCTCAGCGCAAGTGACCGGAATTGTGTAGAATATAGCTGTGGCATCCAAAGAGTACGTAACCTTTATTCGGCGCATGTACACACCCTCATTTACAGGCTATCTCCCCCAACCAGCGAACCAGGTTGCTAAGAGTTGATGATGGGGCCCCGTCGTTCAACTAGTGACCAGGTTCTAGCCAATAAGAAGATGGTTTTGGCAATCGCAGAGGTTATGTGGGTACCGCTCTCCTGTCTGCCCTTGTCATTCCCATTCTAGAGCTGGTTGAAGCACGGTCTGCTATCTTGTGGCTTCTATTTCTGCCTTGCATACCGTGGAGTGCACTATACTTATCACTGTACATAGTGTACATATTGCTGTTCTAAATTGGTGAAGAATAATATAAGTCTAAACTTTTTCTGCTGTGTTTATTTTGCTCCCATTACACCCGGGATAACAGGCCATTTGGAATCCTGGGTTGTAATATGGGTAGCCTGTCCGAGAGCTGGAGCTGGACTTAGAGAAACGGTTGAGCTTAGGGGGAAGCTCGTAGCAGGAATATTGTGCAGCTTGCTGTCTGGCATTGCTTTACAAACTTTGCGTGTCAGTTGCTTTATGATCAGCCTTGCTATTGTGTGATCGTTCAACAGCTCGCTACTATCTTGTTCGGTGTGCTCGTTTCGCTACGGTCAATCTTCTAGAACAGTGTAGCTGTCTGGCATTGCTTTACAAATTTTGCGTGTCAGCTGTTACTAGCCTGTTCGGCGTGGAGAATTTTGCAGTCGGCTTTGCTTGTATGCGTATTCTGCAATCGTACTGTGCATAGCTAAGCGTGTTCTGCAAATTAACGTGTTACGTTGGGGTATTCTGCAATCGTACTGTGCATAGCGAATAACTTATGCCACCTAGACGAGTCAGACGTCTGGTGTCGGCATATACTTTGCATAACCTACCTAAATTGTCCCTACAGCGTTGTTGGCAAATTGCTCGCTCCATTGGCATTAAATACAAACGCACTCTCACAGCTGCGCAACTGCATTCATTGATTGCTGACAAACTTATTGAAGAAGAGATGGCACATCAGACTCCTCTCTCTACGGGAGCTAGGGCAAAAACTACTATGTTCTCGCGGGAGGAAGATGATACACCTACGGAGCAAAATGGTCAGTATAGTGCAGCTGGGTTGTATCAAGGTGAATCAACGTCGTTGGCACTTGAGCTGGCAAAAATCAATCTTGAGCAAACTAGGGAACAGAGAGCATTCGCAAGAGAAGAATATGATAGGGAAAGAGAAAGGAGGCAGTTTTCGTATTCTGTAAATGATTTTAGTCAGTGGTCAGTCGTCACGTGAGGTCACAGACCCTGAGCTGCTTTGGGGATTAGCGTGGACGGTTACAAAGCATGGCTTGCTTCTGCAGTGTTTTAAAAATTGAGGTTGAAGAGTTGAAGGAGGAGGTCTTGCTTCTCCAGGAGGAGATTAGGAGGCTGAAGGTCCACCTCAATGGGTCTGGGAGAGAGTGTGAGGTGGCTGGAGTTGTGGGAAATGAGGCTTCTAGCAGTGAGGTGCAGTCTGTCTCTCGCTGTGAGGAGGCTGTAGGTGGGGAGGTAGCAACGGCTACCAGCAGTGAGGTGCAGCCCAGCACCTGCTACAAGTGGCGAGTGGTTCACAGTAATGGGAGGCGCATCAGAGTAAGGAAAGTTAAGAGTGAAGATCTGAAGGTAGGAAATCGCTTCTCTGTTCTTCAGGATGAATGTACTTCAGTGGCCAGTGAAGGTAAGGGTACTACTGTCCCTGCTAATGGAGGTAAGCGCATTCATGTGGTTGGTGACTCTCAGGTAAGATATATTGACCGTGCTTTTTGTAATAGGAATAAGAAGATGAGAGATAGTGTGCTTCCCTGGAGCTGGTGTTGGGGACATAGTCAACAGGCTGGATAATATCATGTCAGGTAATGGGAACAAGCCCATTATCTGTCTCAGTGCTGGTGGAAATGATATTGGGAAGGGTAGGAGAGAAGAGCTGCTAGATAAGTACAGGTCAGCTATAGATTTCATTAAGTCTAAGGGAGGGATCCCAATCATATGTAGCATCTTGCCTAGAAGGGGAATAGGAAATGAATGGTTGTCTAGGGCAATTGGTGTAAATTGCTGGCTAGACAGATACTGCAAGGAACTTGCAATCCCATTCATTGACAACTGGAACAACTTTTATGGCAAACATGATATGTATGCAAGGGATGGTGTACATCTCTCTGGGGCTGGGGTGGTAGCACTTGCAGACTCGATTGAGAAGGCCATTGGTGAAATGCCTATGATTTTAAACTGATAGAAGATAGAGGTATGGGTGTGTGTGGGAAACAAGCAGGTTGCAACACTAGAGTTCGAAACAGTAAATGTATAAAAGGCATTCAGCATGAAGTTATAAATAAAAACAATAGATCAGGTCAGCAAACAAAGGGGGACAGCAGAGGGCAGCAAGGGACTAGCTTCCTTAAGGTTTACTATACTAATAGCAGGAGTGTAAGAAATAAGATAGATGAGCTAAGATTAATAGCAAGTGCAGGAAACATAGATATTATTGCTATAACAGAGACCTGGCTCTATCTGAAAGATAGAGAGATGCCCTCTGAATGTCACATACAAGGCTATAAATTATTCCACACTGACAGGGTCAACAGGAAAGGTGGTGGAGTAGCGATGTATGTTAGAGACAATTTAAATTGTTGTGTTAGACAAGATATAAAATTAGAAGCGTCAGCCACTGAATCTGTTTGGTTACAGCTTCTCGAGGGCCGAGAAAAACTAATTTTGGGTGTGATTTACAGGGCCCCAAATCTTGATAGGGAGTGCAGTAAACTTCTATGGGACGAAATTCGTAAGGCATCTACAAACGAAAATTTTGTGCTAATGGGAGATTTCAACTATAGGCAGACTGACTGGAGCAATTTGACAGGAAATTTAGAGTCAGGTGACTTTCTTGATACAATCCAGGATTGTTTTTTAAAACAGTGTGACAGAGCCAACTAGGGGAAATAACCTCCTTGACTTGGTTCTTGCCAGTAGGGAAACACTAATTAATAATCTTGAGGTTAATGATGAGCTTGGGGAAAGTGATCACAAATCACTCAGTTTTAATATATCATGGAATTCCCCTAATAATGGCAATCAAGTCTCTGTCCCTGACTTCCGCTTGGCTGATTTCATAGGACTGAAAAATTACTTAGGTGGGCTGAACTGGAATGACCTGACTAAGGGGCAGGTAGGTGGTGATGGATGCCGATATGATGCTTTCCAGGGCATAGTTCTAGCTGCTCAGTCAAATTATGTTCCAAATAGGGAAATCAGATCAAACAAAAATGATCCTAAATGGATGAACAATAGATTAAAATATCTAATTGGTCAAAAGAGAGGCATATATAGGCAAATCAAAAGAGGAGAGGGGCAATTAAGAAATCGATATATTCAGTTAAAGAGAGAAATAAAAAAGGGAATTAGAAAAGCAAAAAGAGATTATAAGGTTAAGTTGCAAGAGATTCGAAGACTAACCCAAAAGGATTCTTTCAGGTATACAGAAGTAAGATCAGGGACAAGATAGGCCCACTCAAAAGTTCCTCGGGTCAGCTCACGGACAGTGATAAGGAAATGTGTAGAAGTTTTAACACATACTTCCTCTCAGTTTTTACACAGGAGGATACCAGCGATATTCCAGAAATGATAAATTATGTGGAACAGGACGATAATAAACTGTGCACGATTAGGGTCACAAGTGACATGGTCCTTAGGCAAATAGATAAATTAAAACCTAACAAATCCCCAGGCCCTGATGAACTGTATGCAAGGGTTCTAAAGGAATGTAAAGAGGAGCTTAGCAAACCTTTGGCTAATCTTTTCAACATATCACTACAAACTGGCATGGTGCCAGATAAGTGGAAAATGGTAAATGTGATACCTATTTTCAAAGCAGGTGACAGGTCCTTAGCTTCAAACTATAGACCAATAAGCCTAACCTCCATAGTGGGAAAATTTATGGAATCAATAATTGCCGAGGCAGTTCGTAGTCACCTTGAAAAGCATAAATTAATCAACGAATCTCAGCATGGTTTTACAAAGGGGCGTTCCTGCCTTACGAATTTGTTAACTTTTTTCACTAAGGTATTTGAGGAGGTAGATCATGGTAATGATATGATATTGTGTACATGGACTTCATTAAGGCTTTTGACAGGGTCCCACATCAGAGACTATTGAGGAAAATTAAGGCACATGGAATAGGAGGAGAAATTTTTTCCTGGATAGAGGCATGGTTGACAAATAGGCAGCAGAGAGTTTGCATAAATGGGGAGAAATCAGAGTGGGGAAGCGTCACGAGCGGTGTTCCACAGGGGTCAGTGTTGGGCCCCCTGCTGTTCACAATATACATAAACGACATAGATGAGGGCATAAAGAGCGACATCAGCAAGTTTGCCGATGACACCAAAATAGGCCGTCGAATTCATTCCGACGAGGACATTAGAGCACTCCAGGAAGATTTGAGTAGACTGATGTAGTGGTCGGAGAGGTGGCAGATGCAGTTTAATATAGACAAATGTAAAGTTCTAAATGTTGGACAGGACAATAACCATGCCACATATAAACTAAATAATGTAGATCTTAATATTACGGATTGCGAAAAAGATTTAGTTCTGGTTAGCAGTAATCTGAAACCAAGACAACAGTGCATAAGTGTTCGCAATAAAGCTAATAGAATCCTTGGCTTTATATCAAGAAGCATAAATAATAGGAGTCCTAAGGTTGTTCTTCAACTCTATACATCCTTGGTTAGGCCTCATTTAGATTACGCTGCACAGTTTTGGTCACCGTATTACAAAGTTGATCCCATGTATCAGAAACCTTCCCTATGAGGATAGACTAAGGGCCCTGAATCTTCACTCTCTAGAAAGACGTAGAATTAGGGGGGATATGATTGAGGTGTATAAATGGAAGACAGGAATAAATAAAGGGGATGTAAATAGTGTGCTGAAAATATCTAGCCTAGACAGGACTCGCAGCAATGGTTTTAAGTTAGAAAAATTCAGATTCAGGAAGGATACAGGAAAGTACTGGTTTGGTAATAGAGTTGTGGATGAGTGGAACAAACTCCCAAGTACAGTTATAGAGGCCAGAACGTTGTGTAGCTTTAAAAATAGGTTGGATAAATACATGAGTGGGTGTGGGTGGGTGTGAGTTGGACCTGATTAGCTTGTGCTGCCAGGACGGTTGCCGTGTTCCTCCCTTGTCATTCCCATTCTAGAGCTGGTTGAAGCACGGTCTGCTATCTTGTGGCTTCTATTTCTGCCTTGCTTACCGTGGAGTGCACTATACTTATCACTGTACATAGTGTACATATTGCTGTTCTAAATTGGTGAAGGATAATATATGTCTAAACTTTTTCTGCTGTGTTTAGTTTGCTCCCATTACACCAGGGATAACAGGCCATTTGGAATCCTGGGTTGTGAGTGAATGGGACGGGCAGCAGACGAGGTCAGTCACTGGTAGGCGGGATTCCCCAGTGGAAGTAGGTCCTTCCCAAAGAGATGGGTTAGTTGCAGCAGCCGTGAAGAAGGTCTTGTAGATGTCCTCTGAACCAAGATTCCATGATGTTGCAGTGTCTGACAAGTTGTGCAAAGAAAGGTATAAAATACCGACAATATGAAAGTTAAGACACATGTGCAACATCTGGATATCTTTATTGTAGTAGACGTTTCGCCATCCAGTGGCTTTATCAATACAGATTCTAGGACATAATAGGAAGACAGTATAACTATATACAAAAGATGAGGTAATCAGTCCCTCGGCCTTGGAGTTAGTGTTCACAGCATCGTGGTGGAGGAGAGTCTGGAGCAAAGGCAAGAAGACTGGCGCTTTTGCACATGTGTCTTAACTTTCATATTGTCGGTATTTTATACCTTTCTTTGCACAACTTGTCAGACACTGCAACATCATGGAATCTTGGTTCAGAGGACATCTACAAGACCTTCTTCACGGCTGCTGCAACTAACCCATCTCTTTGGGAAGGACCTACTTCCACTGGGGAATCCCGCCTACCAGTGACTGACCTCGTCTGCTGCCCGTCCCATTCACTCACGCCTATAAAAAGCGCCAGTCTTCTTGCCTTTGCTCCAGACTCTCCTCCACCACGATGCTGTGAACACTAACTCCAAGGCCGAGGGACTGATTACCTCATCTTTTGTATATAGTTATACTGTCTTCCTATTATGTCCTAGAATCTGTATTGATAAAGCCACTGGATGGCGAAACGTCTACTACAATAAAGATATCCAGATGTTGCACATGTGTCTTAACTTTCATATTGTCGGTATTTTATACCTTTCTTTGCACAACTTGTCAGACACTGCAACATCATGGAATCTTGGTTCAGAGGACATCTACAAGACCTTCTTCACGGCTGCTGCAACTAACCCATCTCTTTGGGAAGGACCTACTTCCACTGGGGAATCCCGCCTACCAGTGACTGACCTCGTCTGCATCCTGGGTTGTAATAATAGCACTCATAATGCAGTTAAATATTAGCGTTAAATATTTAATGGGAATCGGAAGAGGCAAGAGCTCTATCCAGATTCCTTCACTAAAAACAGTTAATTGCAAACTGTATAAACCTTGGTAATTAATACCGACAAATTGGTTTAAATAGACACATGAGCTAACAGTTACATATTGATTAGAAAACGTTTCTGCCCTGGGACCTTCGTCATTTCTATCTCAGAGTTTAAAATGGCAGTATATAAAAATGAGGAGTTGGGTGTGAGTGACACATAGTGTCATCTCATATTTGAGATGAAGACCGGTAGACAATGAGGTCATGTAATTGCTGTGTTGTTAGGTAGGTGGTGCCTTGCCTGGTTGTGTATCGTGTGTGCTAATTTTTTTTTTTTTTTTTTTTTTTTTAGCCTTTAGTATCATGTTCTATTGCGTCATTTACTGCGATTAGCGAGGCTTCCAGACAACGTCGGCTTTCACGATCTTGTTCGTTTAGGACGGGTTGTGCCTCATTCCAGTTCATCAAATGTCCCCTGAAGTCACTGAAGAGGACACAAGCGATTCTTAAAGTCGTCTCTGATGCTGGTGTTTCGATGTTCGTTCACGCAGACCAAAGGATTTCTCCTTGTTTCCCCTACATATTTTTGGGGACAATATCCACAAGGGATGGTGTAGACGCTTGTTATGGAGGGTAGAGGTTTGGGGCTACTCTTTATAGTGAGGTCATTGATAGAAAATATATGTACAGTGTACCTGGCCAGTATTCTTGGGAATCATCTTTCATATAGAATGTATCGTTAATAATATTACTTTGAAATCAACCAGTAGAATTATCACTATTTATTTATAAAATTTGGGCCTTGGGATTTATGCACCCTATGCCAGTGTGAACTTTGTGTACAAGAAATCACATCAGTGATGCAAATCTGAAACATGTCAGACGAGTCATTCTCCATTAATGGCTTCCAGTAATTTCATATTTTACATTTTTTTTCAACAAATTTGCTTGCACGCAAACGAAACTTAGTTTTTATATCCTGGCCTTGATATACATTAGCACTTAATTACTGAAGCCTTCACGAGAGTTAAAGTGAAAATTATTTAATGGGAAACAAACCACTTTATTTTGCACATCAAGTGGTAATTAATGCATACACTCCGAATTTCACTCTCAGCAGTCGTAGCTTTGTTTTTACATTTTTTGAACATGTTAAGTTATGCCATTTAAGGATTTTGAACGATACAGAAGCCATTGCAGGATGATGGGACAGAGTATAATATCTTTGGTCAAAGGGTACTTAAACTCGCCACTAGTTCCATAAATTTGGTTTTCTTTGCCTTGCACAAATGTTGAAAATTAGAAGTCAATTTAATAAGATAGTGAAATAAAATAGAAAATCTGGAGGAAGAAATACAAAGGAAAAAAATTAAGCAACCTTTTATTAAAGGTCCCCTTTCAGAGATGTCTAATAAAAACAAATACTGGAAATGAGACTGCAGTCCTAGAAGCACATCCTGAAAGGATTTAGTTAAAACTATAAAAACAAGAAAATAAAAGTTATCAAATGGAAAACAACAGCTTCAGTAATAAAAAAACAATGGAATCATGAAAAGAGAAAAACAAAATTGTGCTTTCAAGAAGTGTCAACCAAGTCACAGTGCACAGTTCTAGGTGGAGCCAAGAATACCAATGCAAAGTTCGAACGAACTGTGCCAAAAATAAGTGTAATGTACAGCATATAAATAGGAGCAGCAATTGTATAGTAAAACCAGGCACAGTAAACTAGCATCAGGAACACAGTAGTAGTACTACAGTACATGACAGAGTTCCAGCTAACAAACTGCTGGGACAGATGTACTAAATCAAGAAAAATGATGAAAATTTATGTTGGTGTTAATTAGCAAAATGATTAAGAAGGAAGACACAGACGAGAAACACGAGGTGCAGACGAAGAGCAACAGGAATACGAGTCCGAAATCAGATGTTATGATGATCTGTCATTGGTGGAGGAACACACCACCATGAAGATATCACAACGCGAACAAGTTGAACTAAAGCCTTGATGAACTACGATGACATCACCAGGGAGAAGACGTCCTGACATCAGTTGGGTCTTCACCTTATCTTTCTGTGTGATCTATACCTCACAGCACACATCGGATAGTAGCCTTGGTTATCAAGGAGACTCCACGAGAGTTGGCTTAATTAAGACGACCAGCTGGTTTGATGATCAAAGCATGGCCAGTAATACCACCGGCAGACTGGCTTACCACTGCACAGGCGACAGGAGCACAAGATGCTTGCAGCACGCAAGAGACAGAAATGTAGGCAGCTGCACTGGCTTACGAGCAGGTGGCGTAGCACTGGGATGAAAACAGTTTGTATTATAAGAACTATAACTTAGGCAGGAAGGTTCCCAGCAGAGGTGTGAGCTACTCAAGCAGCCGCCACACTGCCTTACAACACAATACCAGCTACTCAAGCAGCCGCCACACTGCCTTACAACACAATACCAGCTACTCAAGCAGCCGCCACACTGCCTTACAACACAATACCAGCTACTCAAGCAGCCGCCACACTGCCTTACAACACAATACCAGCTACTCAAGCTGCCGCCACACTGCCTTACAACACAATACCAGCTACTCAAGCAGCCGCCACACTGCCTTACAACACAATACCAGCTACTCAAGCTGCCGCCACACTGCCTTACAACACAATACCAGCTACTCAAGCTGCCGCCACACTGCCTTACAACACAATACCAGCTACTCAAGCAGCCGCCACACTGCCTTACACAACACCAGCTACTCAAGCAGCTTCTAAACTGCCTTACACACAACACCAACTTGCTGGTTTTATATATATATATATATATATATATATATATATATATATATATATATATATATATATATATATATATATATATATTACTGAAAGTGTGTTTATACTGGAATATGGTTCATGGGGAAACCCCTGAAAGTGAAAATGCCAAAAAAAAAAAAAAAAAAAAAAAAAAATAAAAAAAAATGGCAGAACTGTTGAAAAACACAAAACAGAATAAAATATAATACTTTTTTCAGGAAACTGTATTCTGGCGATATTCGTAATTTCCGATAACATTGCACCAAAACATACCTTGAATTATTCTCTATTTTTTTGGAAAAAAAAAAAAATTTTCCCCAGGAGGAGGCTACCATCTTAATGGTGGCACCAGATGTTGGTGTTGCACAGGTGTAACTACTGACAATTCTGATAGTAATGGTTGCTGTTGTAGAGGTGGATTTGTTGGCAACAGATGTCATGGATGTAAGTGTTGTTCGTAGATAATGATTCTGGTTGATGGGATTGTAATTGCAGTTGTGGTGTGATGTTTGGTTGTGGTTATAGAAGATGGAGGTAGTAATTATATGCTTAATGGCGGTGGACGTTGGGGATGTCAGTGGTGGTAGCGTGTTGTGGGTTTGGTAGTGATTGTAGGTGTTGGAGGTAATAGTTGTAGATATATTAGTAGTGGGGTTGTAGTGGCAGTGAATGGAGGAGGAAGAAGAGACAGAGAGGATGAGAACACTAAGTATCTGGTTGACAAGATTTGACAAATGGAATATAAGGGCGAGAGGAGCCTAAAGTGGATAACAAGGAAGATAAAATGAGAATAATGTCTGGAAGATAAGATTTGACAGGTGGAATGTGTTGGCAGGAGGAGTACAAAGAGTAGGAGGAGGAGCAGGAGAAGGATACTAAGTGAAAAAAATTTAAGACTTGTATTTTTTCACCGAATTTGTTAATTACATGCTCCATATCCATTCCAGTGTCATAAGGGAATACGATTAGCACAAGGCAAAGAACTAAGCCTGAAAAAGGTTAACAGAATTTCATTTAGATTTACATCTACAGTTGATTAATGTGCTGCAAGTAAATTTCTTATTTTCATCAATAAGATTCTTTGACATATCATATAGGTTACCATATTGTACCTATATTCCTTAATAAATGAACAATTAAGCACAAAGGGTCAAAGTTAGCAAACACAGGGTGGGCCACACTTTGCTGTTACTTTGATCATCATCTGTGTGACTGCCAAACAGCCAGTAATACTGGTAACTAAATATAAGCCTGACCAATACAATATCAGTCAGTCCCATCACATTACAAGTTGTTCTATAAACGTTCTTATCAACGCTGATGTTATCATAGATGTTATCATAGTGAGTGATATATCTACTCCGGAGAATGACACTAACGGAGGTTAACTGCAATGAGGGATGTTAACTACATTGAGGGATGTTAACTACACTGAGGGGTGTTAACTACACTGAGGGGTGTTAACTACATTGAGGGATGTTAACTACACTGAGGGAGGTTAATAATTACACTGATGAAGGTTAATAACTACTGAGGGAAGTTAACTACAGTGAGGGATGTTAACTACACAGAGGGAGGCTAACACCTATACTGAGGGATGTTAACGGCTGCACAGCGGGAGGTTAACTACACTGAGGGATGTTAACTATAGTGAGTGATGTTAACAATTACACTGAGGGTTGTTAACTACAGTGAGGGATGTTAACATCTACACAAAGGGAGGTTAACACCTATACTGAGGGAGGTTAACAACTATACTGACGGAGTTTAACAACTACAGTGAGCAATGATAACTACACAAAGATATGTTAACTATACTAAGGGAGGTTAACATCAGGATAAACCTTACATAGCAGAAGGTGGCATGAATATTTTAATACAATGTTACTAACAAAGAGCAATAATTTAGATCAGGTTTTAACTGCCTAATATGTTAATATAGACTCTCTGAAATTCTAAAATCAACTTCAAATGCAACTTTGCTGTTAAAAAAATACGTCAGCTAATTTAACAAAGGTTCTGTATGATAAACCTCTGTACTAATATATTTAATTTGTAACTTTGTATATATTTTCCCAATATATGTAGAGTTGCACCTAGACCAAGTTTGATCAATAAGCTAAGAGCAAAAAGGTGACATAATTGGATCCTTATTTCTAAAGTGACCCTAAATATGTTAAATATTAAGGAATGTATTTAAGTTTAATTTGTGGATAACGTTTTTGTAACAATTTCACTCTCTTAATATTATTAATCAAATATTTATAAACGGATTAACAAAAAAATAACAATGGTTATTAATGACCATAATTTTTAAAGGGGTGGACCGGTAAGCCAGCGGAAGGCCTCGGTCAGATGACCAAAAGCTCCAAAGGCGGGTCATCATCTGACTAAGACCCGGGTCAGGAAACATTTGTCCTGTTTCCTGACGAACCTTACCTAACCTAAACGGCTCATTTGTACAAAATCAGGAAAACGTTGACATCAAATAGGATTTCATTTAAATGTGAAACATCGTGGTAGAAAATTTAGTATATAACTTTTAGAGTACAGATTTGTAAATGTTTTAATTATTTTAAACTACTGTTGATGGTAATAACTTTTATAAACTTGTAATACATATTAATACATATTAATTGTATGTAAATTTTCCGGCTAAAATTTTTGAGAAGTTATTAATCAAAGTTAAATTATTTTGAAGTGTAGGGAAATAAACATGTATTTTATAGCATAAGTTATTAATACCAGACAAGACACGACGCAGACGTGACAATTAATGAGACAAGACACGATAACATTGGCGGTAGCAGACACGATAACATTAGTTTCGCCTCCAATGAACATTCGTGGCATCACACACGTCAGTCATAATTACATCTTAATTCAGCTATTTAAACGTCATCCTTACTAGCACCCAGAACATGACCTTTAACGGGACCACACAAGTGAACAGTTTGGCTCTGTATGCTCTAAATATTACTGGTACAACACGACTGATCATTAAAGACACAACAGAGAGAAGTGCATTCGAAACATACCACATACGTGATCATGACTGGCATCAAACAGACGTGAAAATTAATGGCTCCACAGACACTGGAATACGAGTAGCACAACATATATATGAAGTTAAACAGCAACACAAAGGCGTGAACAACAGCATTTCCATATAGACTTGAAAATTTGCATTACACAAAGGTGAACATTAATGGCACCTCAGACAGGTGAATATTAGTAGCAATACCCACACCGCAGATACACATAAACAAACAAACACACACACACACACACACACACACACACACACACACACACACACACACACACACATCAGGCTGAGGAAGGAATGAAGGAGCGAAAATCACAAGAAACGACCCAGAAGAATGTGAAAAGCTTAACATGATATTTAAAGTAGTATTTACAAAGAAGGCAGAAAGGACTCCAGAAAGCCGGAGTAGTGGCGTTTACCGTCAAGTGCTAGACACACTACACACAACCGAGTAGATGGTGAAGTGGCTGCTAAGCGAACATGATATTCAAAAGGGCCGGTCAACATCTCTGAGAGAGGGACCAGAGAGTAAGACACATGTGCAACATCTGGGTATCTTTATTGTAGACGGACATGTGTCTTACTCTCATCTTGTCGGTATTATATACCATTCGTACACAGAGGGAACAGAGGCTGTGTGTGTGCCACTAACAACAATCATCAACTCATCTATCGAAACAGGGCGACTACCTGGAATGTGGAAGATAGCAAATGTAGTCTCATTTTTTTAGAAAGGAGACATACGCAGCATTAAACTACAGACCAGTGTCACTAACATGTATAGTATGCAAAGTCATGGAGAGGATTAAAGGAAAAGAAGGGTAGAGCACCTAGAAAGGATTGAGCTCATTCACGACAACCAGCACAGTTTCAGAGAAAGGAAATCCTGTGTCACAAACCTACTGGAGTTTTACAAGATGATGGCACTAAGGCAAGAGAGACGGGGGAGGGAGGGAAGACTGCACTTCCTTGGACTGTAAAAATGCTGTTGACACAGTTCCACACAATATAGTGCAAAAAATGAAGGATCAGGCAGGTGTAAAAGGGAGGGCAGGGCAGTGGATCAGAGAATGCCTGACAGGAAGGCAACAATGACGAGGTGTCAGAGTGGGCGCCAGTAATGAGCAGGGTTCCACAGGGGTCAGTCCTAGGACCGGTGTCGTTCCTGGTATATGTGAATAACATGACGGAAGGGATAGATTCAGAAGTGCCCCTGCTTGCAGACGATCTAAAGCTAATGAGGAGAATTCAGTCGAATGAGGATCAGGATCGCCTACAAAGATATTTGGACAGGCCCCAAGCCTGATCCAACAACTGGCTCCTGAAGTTTAACCTCAACAACTGCAAATTCATGAAGATTTGGGAAGGACGAAGAAGACCACAGACAGAATACAGTTTAGGGGGCCAAAGACTGATACCCTCACTCAGGAAAAGGGATCTTGGGGTGAGTATAATATTGAGACTATCAACCAAATAACTGCTGCAGCAGTTATTTGGGACTAGCAAACTTAAAAATAGCGTTCCAACATCTCAGTAAGGAATAGTTCAAGACCCTGTACACCATATAGGACAGACCCATAGCGGAGCATGCAGCACCAGTTCAGAACCGACACCTGGTCAAGCACTTCAAGAAATTAGAAAAAGTGCACTGGTTTGCAACAAGACTAGTGTAGGAACTAAGGCTATGTCGTATGAGGAGAGTTTAAGGGAAATCGACCAGACGACACTGGAGGACAAGAGGGTAGGGTGGACAAGATAACGACATATAAAATACTGAGAAGAATTGACAAGGTGAATAGAGACAGGACACGAGATTGGACACGACAATAAGAGGTCACAATTGGAAGCTGAAGACTCAGATGAGTCACAAGGAAGTTTGGAAGTATTTCTTCAGTCACAGAGAAGTCAAGAAATGGAAGAGTTTGGAAAATGATGTAGTGGAAGCAGGATCCATACATAGATTTAAGAAGAGATGTGATAAGGCTTGTGGATCGAGGAGAGAGTGGTCCTAGTAGCTAGCAGGGCCAAAACGTATGATTCGACCCCTGCAACTACAATTAGGTACACATATACACACATAGGTGATGGCTATGTATAAATGGGACCCAGAGACATGGAGGGAAAAGCAATGGGAAGAGGGTAGGAAGAGGTCAATCTTTATCCATGGGCTTCAAGAGAGTGAAGAGAGGATGTATGAAGAAAGATAGCAGAAAGAAAAACAAGAGATTGGAAATATCATCAAACAGGAGAGGAGGATATATTTGAGCTAATAAATTTTCAGATGATAGGGGAGTACTCGAAGGAGAGAAATCCTCCTGTCTAACTGATTTTCAAGACAGAAACTGTTATGAATAGGATCCTGCAGGAGAAACCACAGCTAAAGGAATCAACATACTATAGAGTGTTCCTAAACAAGGACACAACGAGGACACAACAACAGCTGAGAGGACACAGAGACGAAAGGGGCAAGAGACACAAGGCTAGAGTCAGTAGAGAAAACCCAGAATGTAGCGAAGCAAATTGTTGTTGAATTAGACACATGTGCAACTCTTGGGTATCTTTATTGAGGAAACGTTTCGCCACACGGTGGCTTCATCAGTCCATACAAAGGAGAATCTTGAAGAACAGGAGGAGAATGAGGTAATCAGTCCCTCAACCTTGTCAGACACTGCAACTTCTTGGGATCTTAATACTTGGGAATTCTACACTTGCCTAACCCTTGGGCACGACCTACTTCCACATTGAACAAATGTGACACCACCTATGACTGCTGCACCTCTCCTGTCTACGGTTTATAAGCTCCTTCTCCGCACGTATGCCGTATTCTATTCAAGTTTGATGGACTGACCACATCGACTCATGGTTGAGGGACTGATTACCTCATTCCCCTCCTGTTCTTCAAGATTCTTCTTTGTATGGACTGATGAAGCCACCGTGTGGCGAAACGTTTCCTCAATAAAGATACCCAAGAGTTGCACATGTGTCTAATTCAACAACATGTCGGTTCTCTGAACCATTCATCTACAAAGCAAATTGTGCAACATCCCACAGAACCACTCTTAGAACCCCACAGTGAAACTCATCACCCCAGCACAAACCACACACCACACTCACAGCCCTCACCACAAAATAATAAGTAGAATCCCATAGCACCCAGCCAGGTCCTCCCCTCTACAAACCCCCAGAATATAGTGTTGGAGAGGAAACTGAAGGTATAGTACACCAACGCTGATGAAATAACGAATAAGTGGGAGGAGTGACACAAAAGAATCACAGAAGCATCACCAGACTTCACAGCCCTCACAAAACCCAAGCTCTCACGAATGATGATAAATGCCATCTTACCAACTGGATATCAAATCCTGAGGAAAGACAGAGGAAACAGGGGAGGTGGAAGGGTGGCACTGCTCATCAAAAACCAATGGAATTTTGAGGAGTTGGAGGGAGAAGACAGAGGAGAAGCAGGGGGCTACATAATAGGAACACTTCAGACCTGAGGTCCCAAGATGGTGATCACAGTGATGTATAACCCTCCAGAGAACATCAGGAAGCTAAGAGAAGAATATGATGATTGTAACAAAGAGATAGTTGACACACTGGCTGAAGTGGCCAGAAGGGTGCATGCAGGCAGGGCAGAGCTGCTGGTTGTGGTTGACTTCATCCACAAATAAATCGACTGGGAAAACCTGGAGCCACATGTGGGCCCAGATATGTGGAGGGCTAAGATATTGGAGGTGATACTAGAAAATCTCATGTATCAATATGTTAGGGACACTACCAGGGAGAGGGAAGAGAGTGAACCAGCAAGACTGGACCTAATATTCACCTTGAGTGATGCAGATATTGATAATATCAAATATGAAAGGCCCCTCGGACCTAGTTACTTTGTTGTTCTAAGCTTCGAATACAAAGTAGAGATACAATTGAAAAGAGAGGCAGGAAGGGCAGGACGAATAAAGTCAAACTATAAAAGAGAGAACTATTCACATGCATGAGGAACTTCCTGCACGAGCATCACTGGGACAGAGAACAGGCAAGGAAATCAGTAAATGAGATAATTGAATATGTAACAACAATATGCAAGGAAGAGGAGGAAAGATTTGTACCCAAGGCAACAGACATAACGAGAAGGCCAGGATGAGCCTTTGGCTCACCCAAAGGTGTAGAGAGGTATAAACTAAGTGTGCTAGAGAATGGAAGAAGTATAGAAGACAAAGGACCCAGAAGAATAAGGAGAGCCAGAGAGCAAGAAATAAATATACACAGATAAGGAAGAAGGCCCAACGATAGTACAAAAATGACACATCAGCAAAAGCAAAGTCTGACCTGAACCTGTTGTACAGTTACATCAGGAAGAAAACAGACAAAAATCAGGTAATCAGGCTGAGGAAGGATGGAGGAGAGTTTACAAGAAACGACCTTGAAGTTTGTGAGGAGCTCAACATGAGATTCTAAGAAGCATTCACGGCAGAAACAGAGAAGACCCCAGGAAGATGAAGAGGTAGGATAACCAACAAGTACTAGACACAATACATACAACCGAAGATGAGGTGAAGAGGCTGCTAAGTGAACTAGATATCTCAAAGGTGATGGGGTCAGAGGAAGCACAGGCGCTCTGTGTACTACTAACAACAATCATCAACACACCAAAGCAGGGCGACTGCCTGAGGTATGGAAGACAGCAATGTATTTCCAGTTTTTAAAAAGGGGGACAGATACACAGCATTAAACTACAGACCAGTGTGTCCGACATGTTTTGTATGCAGAGTCATAGAGAAAATTATCAGAAGCGATTTACTACCTAACAGACCACAGCAGAACCCAGAGAAAGCTGAGAAGGGAAAATAACAGGCCAGTGGACCCATGGACAACAGTGAAGAAACTGAAGAAAGGAATGCTGCAATGGAGGCAACTATATCGAATAAGGGGGATACATAGGGATACGCCGTGGGAGAATGAAAGGGAGAGGTCAGTCTTCATTTATTGGCTCCAGGAAGTCGAAGGGGAGACTTACGACGCAAGAAGACAAGGGGAGAAAAAGTGATCAAAAGCATCATAAAAGCAATAGGAGATGACATGACCCAGCTGGCAATTTTTTTTTTTTTTGAGAATAGGGGAGTTTCACAAGAAGAAGAAACCTGCCAACCAAAGTGACTTTCAAGCCAGAATCGACTCGAAACAGGACCTTGCAGGAGTACCTTCTGGTACACATGCTGGTGTACCAGAAGGAGTATCTCAACTGCGACAGAACACGAGAAGAAAGGCAGAAACTGAAAGTTGGTACAAAGATGAAAGGAGGAAAGAGAGGTGAAGATGGAGATGGAAAAGAGAACCCAGACTCAGAAGGAAGATCAAATACAACCTCTCTCACAACCACCTACAGAAGCCCCCAGTCAGAACAGCCCCAATGCAAGCAAAGATTCTAACCGAAAACACACATGCCATATCCAATGCCCCCACCCACCTCATTACAAACTCCACCATCACAGCAACAACCCATAGTTCCTTATCAGGTCTCCCACTTCCCTAACCCCAACGTTTCCCCCAGATCACAGTTTTAGAAAGGAAGTTGAAGGTTTGGTATATAAATGCAGATTGAATAATGAGTCTGAGGAGTGGCATGAAAGAATCAAGGAGACATCCCCAGACATAATAGCACTCACAGAAATGAAACTCACAAGGATGATAACAGATGCAGGCTTTTCACCCTGATATCAAATCTTCAGGAAAGATAGAGGGAGAGGAGGAGTTGCACTGCTCATTAAAAACTGGTGGGGATTTGAGGAAATGGAAGTGATGGATGGAATGTGCAAAAAGGAATACTTAGTAGGAACAATCCAGTCTGAGGGACATAAGGTGGTAATTGCAGTAATGTACAAACTGCCACAGAACTGCAGGAGGTCAAGAGAAGAGTTAAACAAGAGCAACAGAGCAATGGTTGACACACTAGACAAGGTGGCCAGAAGAGCTCACATAGGGAGTGACAAGTTACTAGTTATGGGTGAAAATTTGGAGCCCCATGGAGATCCCAAAACATGGAGAGCCAAGATGATGCATCAACTTGTTAGAGACACTACCAGAGAGAGAGAAGTGAGGATAATCCAGCAAGATTGGACCTTGTATTCACCTTGAGTAGCTCGGACATTGAGGATATGTACGAAAGACCCCATGGAACTAGTGAACATGTGGTTCTGTGCTTTGATTACATAGTTGAGCTACAAGTGGAGAGAGTAGCACAAATAGGACGGGAAAAACAAAACTGCAGTAGGGGGAACTACACAGGCATGAGGAACTTCCTTGCAAGACTTTCAGTAGGAGAGAGAACTGGCAGGAAAACCAGTAAAAGAAATGATGACCGATGTGACAATAAAATGCAAGGAGGCAGAGGAGAGGTTTGTTCCCAATGGAAACAACAATAATGGGAAGAACACAACGAGTCCTTGGTTCACCCAAAGGTGTAGGGAGGCAAAAACTAGGAGCACTAGAGAATGGGAAAAGTACAGAAGACAAAGGACCCAGGAAAATAAAGAGGTCAGCCAAAGAGTCAGAAACGAATATGCACAGATAAGCAGGGAGTCTCAGTGACAATATGAAAATGACATAGCATTGAAAGTCAAGTCTGACCCGAACCTGATGTATAGCCACATCAGGAGGAAAGCGACAGTCAAGGACCAGGTAATCAGGCTGAGGAAGGGTGGTGGGGAGTTCACAAAAAATGACCAAGAGGTGTGTGAGAAGCTCAACATGAGATTTAAAGAAGTATTTACAGTGGAGACAGGAAGGACTCCAAGAATTTAGAACAGGGAAGTATACCAACAAGTGCTGGATGAGGTACACGCAACACACCCATTGTAACTGGGCAACTAACTAAGGTATGGAAGAGAGTAAATGTAGTCCCAATTTTTTAAAAAAAGGAGACAGACACGAGGCATTAAACCACAGACCAGTGTCACTAACGTGTATAGTATGCGAAGTCATGGAGAAGATCATCAGGAGAAGAGTGGTGGAGCACCTGGAAAGAATCAAGCGTATAAACGACAACCAGCACGGTCTCAGGGAAGAAAAATCCTGTGTCACAAACCTACTGGAATTTTATGACAAGGTGACAGAAGTAAGACAAGAGAGAAGGCCTTCGACACAGTTCCAAGAGGTTAATGCAAAAGCTAGAGGATCAGGTACACATAACAGAAAAGGCACTGCAGTGGATCAAAGAATATCTGACAGGGAGGCAACAACGAGTCATCGTACTTGACGAGGTGTCAGAGTGGGCGCCTGTGACAAGCGGGGTTCCATAGGGGTCAGTCTTAGGACCTGTGCTGTTTTTGGTATATGTGAATGACATAACGGAGGGGATAGACTCAGAAGTGTCCTTGTTTGCAGATGATAATAAGTTAATGAGAATCAAATCGGTCGAAGATCAGGCAGAACAACAAAGAGACCTGGATACCTGGAGTTTACCTGGAGAGAGTTTCGGGGGTCAACGCCCCCGCGGCCCGGTCTGTGACCAGGCCTCCTGGTGGATCAGCGCCTGATCAACCAGGCTGTTGCTGCTGGCTGCACGCAAACCAACGTACGAGCCACAGCCCGGCTGATCAGGAACTGACTTTAGGTGCTTGTCCAGTGCCAGCTTGAAGACTGCTGGGAGGCAGTTGAACAGTCTCGGGCCCCTGACACTTATTGTATGGTCTCTTAACGTGCTAGTGACACCCCTGCTTTTCATTGGGGGGATGGTGCATCGTCTGCCAAGTCTTTTGCTTTCGTAGTGAGTGATTTTCGTGTGCAAGTTCGGTACTAGTCCCTCTAGGATTTTCCAGGTGTATATAATCATGTATCTCTCCCTCCTGCGTTCCAGGGAATACAGGTTTAGAAACCTCAAGCGCTCCCAGTAATTGAGGTGTTTTATCTCCGTTATGCGCGCCGTGAAAGTTCTCTGTACATTTTCTAGGTCGGCAATTTCACATGCCTTGAAAGGTGCTGTTAGAGTGCAGCAATATTCCAGCCTAGATAGAACAAGTGACCTGAAGAGTGTCATCATGGGCTTGGCCTCCCTAGTTTTGAAGGTTCTCATTATCCATCCTGTCATTTTTCTAGCAGATGCGATTGATACAATGTTATGGTCCTTGAAGGTGAGATCCTCCGACATAATCACTCCCAGGTCTTTGACGTTGGTGTTTCGCTCTATTTTGTGGCCAGAATTTGTTTTGTACTCTGATGAAGATTTAATTTCCTCATGTTTACCATATCTGAGTAATTGAAATTTCTCATCGTTGAACTTCATATTGTTTTCTGCAGCCCACTGAAAGATTTGGTTGATGTCCGCCTGGAGCCTTGCAGTGTCTGCAATGGAAGACACTGTCATGCAGATTCGGGTGTCATCTGCAAAGGAAGACACGGTGCTGTGGCTGACATCCTTGTCTATGTCGGATATGAGGATGAGGAACAAGATGGGAGCTAGTACTGTGCCTTGTGGAACAGAGCTTTTCACCGTAGCTGCCTCGGACTTTACTCTGTTGACGACTACTCTCTGTGTTCTGTTAGTGAGGAAATTATAGATCCATCGACCGACTTTTCCTGTTATTCCTTTAGCGCGCATTTTGTGCGCTATTACGCCATGGTCACACTTGTCGAAGGCTTTTGCAAAGTCTGTATATATTACATCTGCATTCTTTTTGTCTTCTAGTGCATTTAGGACCTTCTCGTAGTGATCCAGTAGTTGAGACAGACAGGAGCGACCTGTTCTAAACCCATGTTGCCCTGGGTTGTGTAACTGATGGGTTTCTAGATGGGTGGTGATCTTGCTTCTTAGGACCCTTTCAAAGATTTTTATGATATGGGATGTTAGTGCTATTGGTCTGTAGTTCTTTGCTGTTGCTTTACTGCCCCCTTTGTGGAGTGGGGCTATGTCTGTTGTTTTTAGTAACTGAGGGACGACCCCCGTGTCCATGCTCCCTCTCCATAGGATGGAAAAGGCTCGTGATAGGGGCTTCTTGCAGTTCTTGATGAACACAGAGTTCCATGAGTCTGGCCCTGGGGCAGAGTGCATGGGCATGTCATTTATCGCCTGTTCAAAGTCATTTGGCGTCAGGATAACATCGGATAGGCTTGTGTTAATCAAATTTTGTGGCTCTCTCATAAAAAATTCATTTTGATCTTCGACTCTCAGTCTGGTTAGCGGCTTGCTAAAAACTGAGTCATATTGGGACTTGAGTAGCTCACTCATTTCCTTGCTGTCATCTGTGTAGGACCCATCTTGTTTAAGTAGGGGCCCAATACTGGACGTTGTTCTCGATTTTGATTTGGCATAGGAGAAGAAATACTTTGGGTTTCTTTCGATTTCATTTATGGCTTTTAGTTCTTCCCGCGATTCCTGACTCCTAAAGGATTCTTTTAGCTTAAGTTCGATGCTTGCTATTTCTCTGACCAGTGTCTCCCTGCGCATTTCAGATATATTGATCTCTTTTAGCCGCTCTGTTATTCTTTTCCGTCGCCTGTAAAGGGAGCGCCTGTCTCTTTCTATTTTACATCTACTCCTCCTTTTTCTTAGAGGAATAAGCCTTGTGCATACATCGAGTGCCACCGAGTTAATCTGTTCTAGGCATAAGTTTGGGTCTGTGTTGCTTAGTATATCTTCCCAGCTTATATCGGTTAGGACTTGGTTTACTTGGTCCCACTTTATGTTTTTGTTATTGAAGTTGAATTTGGTGAATGCTCCCTCGTGACTAGTCTCATTTTGTCGGTCTGGGGCTCCACGCATACATGTCTGAACCTCAATTATGTTGTGATCTGAGTATATTGTTTTTGATATGGTGGCATTTCTTATCAGATCATCATTGTTAGTGAAGATGAGGTCTAGTGTATTCTCCAGTCTAGTAGGCTCTATTATTTGCTGGTTTAAATTGAATTTTGTGCAGAGATTTAAAAGCTCGTGTGAGTGTGAGTTTTCATCAGAGCTGCCTTCCGGTGTTATTACTGCAACAATATTATTTGCTATATTCCTCCATTTTAGGTGCCTTAAGTTGAAATCCCCCAGGAGCAAGATGTTGGGTGCAGGAGCTGGAAGATTTTCCAGACAGTGGTCAATTTTTAACAGCTGTTCCTGGAATTGCTGGGATGTTGCATCCGGAGGCTTGTAGACTACCACAATGACTAGGTTTTGGTTCTCGACCTTTACTGCTAAAACTTCCACTACGTCATTTGAGGCATTAAGCAGTTCTGTGCAAACAAGTGACTCTGCAATGTACAGGCCAACCCCCCCCCCCTTTTGCCTGTTCACTCTGTCACATCTGTATAGGTTGTAACCTGGGATCCATATTTCGTTGTCCAAGTGATCCTTTATGTGGGTCTCAGTGAAAGCCGCGAACATTGCCTTTGCCTCTGCAAGCAGTCCACGGATGAAAGGTATTTTGTTGTTTGTTGCTGGCTTTAGACTCTGTATATTTGCAAAGAAGAATGTTATCGGACTGGTGGTATTGTTGGTACTGGGGGGGGATTTTTTTTCCGGCATTAGTATCTGTATCTGTTGGTTTGGAGTGGAGGCCATCGACTGTGGTTCCACTCCAGGAATGACTGGATTTGGTGTACGATTTCTGCCATTTCCTGCCAGTTTTTTTTCCTTCCTGGCACTAAAAAACCTCTCCCTCTTGAGTGGCTGTGGCTACCCAGGTTTTCCCATGGCCTGGATGTTTTGTATCTTTTTGTCCCCTTTAGATGGTATGCCTGGCAATTTAAGTTATAGCACAGTCTTTCCTGTACTGAAGAGGTACACATTTCAGGGTGAAAAAGCTTACAGGAAGGGAGTTTGCATTTTCCTGTTGTCATATGGGCATGGCATTTTCTAGGGTGGTCATAGTTGCATGTCCCATCTGTTTTTCCAGATTTCCCATGCCAGCAGATACCAAGTGCATAGTATGTGCACAGGCTTGGTTTCCGCTTGCCTTGGGTTTCTGTGACTGTATTCCCTGTTGGTGCATGTTTCCCTGTCTTACTTCTATCCTCCCTAGCACCAACAATGGAGCTCCCACCAGTTGTTTTGGTAATTTATCCTCACTATTGCTATTGGAGTCCTCTTGTTTGCTATTTCCTGCGGTATTTCTAGTTTGCAATATTGGTTTTATCTTATCTTTGACTACACTTGTTTCCCTACTATGGCTCCTGTCCCCTATGAGGTCATTTATATGTATTCCTTCCTGCGTATAATTCCCGACTACCTGGACAAAATCTCCAGCTTTACCATTACTGTCTCCCAGGACAGTATCTCCAGCTTCACCATTACTGTCTCCCAGGACAGTATCTCCAGCTTCACCATTACTGTCTCCCAGGACAGCACTATCAGCCCCACATTTACTGACTACCAGGACATCACCTCCAGCCTTACAGTTTCTGACTACATGGCCAGTATCAAGGGCAGTACCATTCAGCCCAGACTTTTTATGTTCCCATAAAAAGCCTGGTCCAGTAACTGGCTCCTTGAATTTAACCCTGCCAAATGCAAAGGAAAAGGCAAAGAAGACCGCAGACAGAGTATAGTCTAAGTGGCCAAAGACTACAAGCCTCACTCAAGGAAAAAGATCTTGGGTTGGGTATAATACCGAGCACATCTCCTGAGGTGCAGCATACGGGCGTCTGGCAAACCTAAGGATAGCGTTCCAATACCTCAGTAAGGAATCGTTCAAGACTCTGTACATATATGCCAGGCCCGTACTGGAGTATGCAGCACCAGTTTCGAATCCACATCTGGTCAAGCACGTCAAGAAATTAGAGAAAGTGCAAAGGTTTGCAACAAGCCTAGTCCCAGAGCTAAGGGGATTGTCCTACGAAGAAAGGTTTAGGGAAATTGGCCTAACGACACTGGAGGACAGGAGGGTCAGGGGAGACATTATAACGACATAAAATACTGCGCAGAATAAACAAGGTGGATGTTCCAGAGATGGGACGCACAAACAAGGTGTCTCAATTGGAAGTTGAAGACTCAGATGAATCAAAAGGATGTTAAGAAGTATTTCTTCAGCCATAGAGTTGTTAGGAAGTGGAATAGCCTAGGAAGTGACGTAGTGGAGGGAGGGACAATTCATAGCTTTAAGAAGAGGTTTGATAAAGCTCATGGGGGAGGGAGACAGAGAGGATCTACTAGCAGTGAGTGAGGAGGGGGACCAGTAGCTATGAATCGACCCCTGCAACCACAAATAGGTGAGTACAAATAGTTGAGTACACACACACACACACACACACACACACACACACACACACACATATTGCCCATGGATATGAGCCTCACCTCTGCCTCCTTGCATATTGTTGTCACATTCTCCATATTTTCATTTACTGATTTTTATGACCAGTTCTCTTTCCCGCTGAACCTCACGCAAGAAATTTGTCATGCCTGTGTAGTCCCCAGGAATTTCCTGCCCGAGGTTCATTGGAAAAAATAACTGGTGGGAAAATCAGTAAATGAAATGAGTGAGTACGCTGCATACACTCAACACTCACACAAAACGCACCCACACCCTCACCCAAACACAGGAATTCCATCACCCAGCCACACACAAACACACACCCACACCTAACACACACACACACACACACACACACACACACACACACACACACACACACACACACACACACACACACACACATTCAACCCCACCAAGTTCAAAGTCATGAAGATTGGGGAAGGGCAAAGAAGACCGCAGACGGAGTACAGTCTAGGCGGCCAGAGACTACAAACTTCACTCAAGGAAAAAGATCTTGGGGTGAGTATAACACCAGGCACATCTGAGGCGCACATCAACCAAATACCTTCTGCAGTATATGGGTGCCTAGCAAACCTTAGAACAGCATTCCGACATCTTAATAAGGAAACGTTCAGGACCCTGTACACTGTGTACAATAGACCCATATTGGAGTATGCGGCACCAGTTTGGAACCCACGTAAAGAAACTTGAGAAAGTGAAAAGGTTTGCAACAATATTAGTCCCAGAGCTAAGGGGTATGTCCTACGAGGAGAGGCTAAGGCAAATCGACCTGACGACACTGGAGGACAGGAGAGATAGGGACGACATGATAACGACATATAAAATACTGAGAGAAATTGACAAAGTGGACAAAGACAGGATGTTTAAGAGATGGGACACAGCAACAAGGGGACACAGTTGGAAGTTGAAGACACAGATGAATCACAGGGATGCTAGGAAGTATTTCTTCAGTCACAGAGCAGTCAGGAAGTAGAATAGTTTGGGAAGCGATGTAGTGGAGGCTTTATTGACTCTTCTTTAAGCAGAGGTATGATAAAGCTCATGGCTCACGATGAGTGACCCAGTAGCGACCAGTGAAGAGACGGGGCCTGGAACTATGACTCGACCCCTGCAACCACAACTAGGTGAGTACACACACACACACAATGGTAATTCAGAGGACTCGAAGATCCCAGGGAGCAGAGAGGATTCGTTCTGGTAAGGAGGAATGGATGGAGGAGCAATGCAAAATGATGTAACAAGAGAGTGGGTAGAAAGCTAGGAGAGCTTGCTGCAAAAATGAAGACAGAGCTTTCTGTGAAATTGGAAAAGAAGTTGGAGGAGGAGTAAAAGCATTGGGAGTCTCAAGTCGAAGATGCAGTAACCCAGGTAAGGGTCCTAGAATATGAGGTAAATAGGCTGAAGCGAGCTACAAGGGTATTGACCAGAGGAGGAATGGCAACTGAAGCTGATACACCTCTACTGAGCGAGAGGCCCAACAGGAAGGAGACAAAAATTACACTAAAGTCCTATCAGCCCTAACACCCCACCAAGCAGGCCAAGGAATGAAGAGGGAGAGCAGCTGGGTGCAGGTGGTGAGGGGGATAGGTCATATGCAGAGACACGACCATGCCACCAAGAGCTAGAGAAAAAAATATGGGAGAAAATGGCCATGTACAGACAGGAACCAGAGACTCAGAGAGAAAGGCAATGGGAGGAGGAGAGGGTGAAGTCAGTGTTTATTCATGGGCTTCAGGAGAGTGAGGGAAAGACATTCAGTTCAATTCAATTCAATTCAAGTTTATTCTCTATAAGGGTTACAATGTGGGGTTTACAGGTTTTGGGTATTGTGTGGTTTACATGTTATAAAATACTAATTATAGAGGGGGCCACTAGGACACCTAGCCTGGATAGGCATTTCGAGCAGACTTAGATTAATTCTTAACATTAAATCCTTACAGATTATGGTATTAAGGCTAAGTGACTACATCATAATTTGTGAGTTTACCAATGTGAATGCTTTTGTTTTGGCACAATACAAAGTGTCTATATTGGAGTATCATAGGCAAACTTATGACTAGTTAGGATTTATTATTTTAAGATTAAGATTAGTATTTCTGGGTTTATAGTCAGTGGGTGAGTGTAATTGTGAACCACCAGGTGGCTATCATGTAGTTAGTTGTCGGGGCAGATCAGGGAGATAAGATGTTTTCTAACTGTAGTTTTGAAAGTGATGAATGTGTCTGCAGTTCTAGAGTTTTCAGGTAGGGTGTTCCAGATTTTAGGTCCTTTGAAATACATTGAATTTTTGTAAAGGTTTAGTCGAACACAGGGAATGTCATAGAGATGTTTGCGACTGGTGTTATGCCTGTGGATCCTGTCACAACTATCAAGAAAGCATTTTAGGTCAAGGTTAATATTGAAATTTAAGGTCCTGTAGATATAGATTGCACAGTAGTAAGTGTGGATGTTCTGAACAAGGAGTAAGTTTAGATCTAAGAAGAGTGGGGAGGGTGCGTTGCCAGGGATGGGATTTAGTGATTATTCTAGCTGCAGCTTTTTGTTGGGTTATTATTGGCTTTAGGTGTGTTGCTGCAGTTGAACCCCAAGCACAGATAGCATAGGTGAGGTATGGATATATAAGTGAATGGTATAGTGTGAGAAGTGCAGTTTGCGGCACGTAATATCGTATCTTGGAGAGGATCCCCACCGTTTTGGATACTTTTTTTGTTGTGTTGGATATGGGTGCTGAAATTTAGGTTGTTGTCGAGGTATAGGCCAAGGAATTTGCCCTCATTATGTCTGCCCTCATTATGTCTGAAAGACGCCAGGTAGAGAGACAGGAGATTATCTGGAGAGTTTATCTGGAGAGAGTTCCGGGGGTCAACGCCCCCGCGGCCCGGTCTGTGACCAGGCCTTCTTAGGTCAGTGTCCCAGGATGCGACCCACACCAGTCGACTAACACCCAGGTACCCATTTTACTGATGGGGAACATAGACAACAGGTGGAAAGAAACACGTCCAATGTTTCTACTCTGGCTGGGAATCGAACCCAGGCCCTCACCGTGTGAAGCGAGAGCGTTAACCACCAGGCCACCAGATTGAGAACATCAAAGAAATAAGTGAAGAGGAAATGTCTGAGACTGTAAATTTTCAGAGAATAGGGGGGTATCTGAAAGGGGAGAAAACGACCGATTAAGCTGATTTTCAGGACAGAAACAATGCGGAACAGGATCCTCTGAGAGAAACCATGGTTGAAAGACTCGGCATCATACAAGAGGGTATTTCTAGACCGAGACAGAACTAAAACAGAACGACAGCAGCTGAAGGAGAGGACACAAGAGCGTAAGGAGCTAGGAGGAAAGACAAGGACAGAATCAGCAGAGGACAACCAGAGCAAGGCAGAGCAACAACAAGCACACACACAAGCACCCCCAGAACCCCACAACCAATCATTCTATCCCAACACAGACCACAATCCACACCCACAGCCCCCACCCCACACTATGCTCTAGAATCCCGCAGTACACTGCCAGGTCCCCCCACCCTCACAGTCCCCCCAAAACAAAATGCTGGCAAGGAAATTGAAGGTATGGTACACAAACGCTGGAGGAATAACAAATAAGTGGGAGGAGTGACACGAAAGAGTCAGAGGCATCATCGGACATCATAGCCCTCACAGAAACCAAGCTCACAGAGATAACAGATACCATCTTTCTAATGGGATATCAGATCCTGAGGAAAGACAGAGGGAACAGAGGGGGTGGAGGAGTAGCACTGTTGATCAAAAACCGATAGGATTTTGATGAGCTGGAGAGAGGGAACAGAGGAGAAGCAAGAGATTACATAGTACTAACACTTCAATTTGGAGGTCTGAAGGTGGTAATTGCTGTGATTTATAGCCCACCACAGAACAGCAGGAGGCCAAGGCAAGAGTACGATGAGAGTAATAGAGCGATGGTTGACACATTAGCTGAAGTGGCCAGAAGAGCTCATGCAAGCAGGGCAAAGCTACAGATCATGGGTGATTTCAACCACAAATAAATCGATTGGGAGAACTTGAATCCACATGGGGCCGAGAAACGTGGAGGGCTAAGATGATGGAGGTGGTACTGGAAAACCTCATGTACCAACATGTAAGGGACACTGCCAGAGAGAGAGAGGAGAGAATGAACCAACGAGACTGGGCTTGTATTCACCTTGAGTAGTGCAGATATTGACAACATCACATGTGAAAGACCCCTGGGGGCCAGTGATCATGTGGTTTTTAAGCTTCGAATATATAGTAGAGCTACAAGTGGAGGGGGAAGCAGGAAGAGCTGAACGAATGAAGCCAAACTACAAGGGGACTACGCAAGCATGAAGAACTTCCTCAACAGGGCTCACTCGGATAGAGAACTGGCAGGGAAGTCAGTAGACGAGATGTTGGAATATGTGACAACAACATGGAAATAAAAAAAAAAGGCACAATACCGTGACTGGAACGATACCCAAATAACCCGCACATAGAAGAGAGGAGCTTACGACGACGTTTCGGTCCGACTTGGACCATTTACAAAGTCACACTAACGAGAAGTGGAGCAGGACGGGTATATATATATATATATATATATATATATATATATATATATAATATATATATATATATATATATATATATATATATATATATATATTATATATTATATATTTCATTACTTCCCCTCACCCCCACCTTTTCGTTCTTGGTCTCCCTCTGTGGGCACCTAACTCCCTTGCAGTGCTTACTTTTCTTTGTATTTAACAGGCTCCTCCTCCTCCTTAATTCCACACAACCACTACTACTACTACTACTACTACCACCACTACCTCTTCCTGCCTATATATACCCATCCTGCTCCACTTCTCGTTAGTGTGACTTTGTAAATGGTCCAAGTGGGACCGAAACGTTGTCGTAAGCTCCTCTCTTCTATGTGCGGGTTATTTGTGTAACATGCATGGAAGCTGAGAAGAGGTTTGTACCCAAGGGTAACAGGAATAATGAAAAAATCAGGACGAGCCGTGGTTCACCCAAAAGTGCAGGGAGGCCAAAACCAAGTGTGCTAGGGAATGGAAGAAATGTAGAAGGCAAAGGAACCAGGAGAATAAGGAGACCAGTCGTAAAGCCAGAAAAGAGTATGTACAGGGATGAAGGGAGGCCCAAAGCAATATAACAATGACATAGCAGCGAAAGTCAAATCTAAACCAAAGCTGTTGTACAACCACATCAGGAGGAATACAACAGTCAGGGAAAAGGTAATCAGGCTGAGGAAGGAAGGAGGGGAGGTCACAAAAACGACTGCTAATGAGTATATGAGGAGCTCAACAGGAGATTCAAAAAAGTGTTCACAGAGACAGAAAGGCCTCCAGAAAGATGGAGAGGTGGGGCACACCACCAAGTGCTGGACCGAGGAAGAAGTGAAGAGGCTAGACACCTCAAAGGCGATAGAGCCAGATAACATCTCCCCATGGGTCCTGTGAGAGGGAGCAGACGCGCTTTGTGTACCACTAACAATTATCTTCACATCTATCGAAACAGGGCGACTACCGGAAGTGTGGAAGACAGCAAATGTAGCCCCAATTTTTAAAAAAGGAGACAGACACGAAACATTGAACTACAGACCAGTGTCACTGATGTGTATAGTATGCAATGTCATGGAGAAAATTATCAGAAGAGTGGTGGAGTACCTAAAACGGAATGAGTTTATTAACGACAGCCAGCACTGTTTCAGGGACGGGAAATCCTGCGTCACAAACGTACTGGTGTTCTGTGACAGTGTGACGGAAGTAAGACAAGAGTGAGAGGGATGGGTAGATTGCATTTTCTTGAACTGTAAGAAGGCATTTGACACAGTTCCATACGATAGATTACTGCAGCAGCTGGAGGACCAAGCAGGGATAACAGGGAAGACACTGCAGTGGATCAGGAAATACGTGTCAGGAAGACAATGGCTAGTCATGGTACGTGGCGAGGTGTCAGTGTGGGCGCCGGTAACGACCGGGGTGCCACACAGATCATTCCAAGGACCGGTGCTGTTTCTGGAATTTGCGAATGACATGACGGAAGGAATAGACTCTGAAGTGCCACTGTTTGCAGATAATGTGAAGTTGATGAGAAGAATTCAATCGGACGAAGACAAGGCAGAACTACAGAGGGACCTGGACAGACTGCAGGCCTGGTCCAGAAACTGGCTCCTGGAATTTAACCCCACCAAGTGCAAAGTCATGAAGATTGGGGAAGGGCAAAGAAGACCACAGACGGAGTACAAACTACGGGGCCAGAGCCTGCAAAACTCACACATGGAAAAGGATCTTGGGATGAATATAACACCTGGCACATCTCCTGAGGCGCACATCAACCAAATAACTGCTGCAGTATACGGGCGCCTGGCGAATCTAAGAACAGCATTCCGACATCTAACTAAGGAGTTATTCAGGCTATTGTACACTGTGTATGTTAGGCTCATATTGGAGTATGCAGCGCCAGTTTGGAACCCTCACCTAGCCAAGCAAGTGAGGAAACTAGAGAAAGAGCAAAGGTTTGCAACAAGACTAATCCCGGAACTAAGGGGTATGTCCTACGAGGAGAGGCTAAGGGAAATCGACTTAACGACACTGGAAGACAGGAAAGATAGGGGGGATATGATAACTACATATAAAATACTAGGAGGAATCGACAAGATGGACAGAGACAGGATGTTCCAGAGATGGGACACAGCAACTAGGGGACACAGTTGGAAGTTGAAGACTCAGATGAATCACAGGGATGTTAGGAAGTATTTCTTCTGTCATAGAGTTGTCAGGAAGTGAAATAGCCTGGGTAGTGATATAGTGGATACAGAATCCATATATAGCTTTAAGATCAGGTATGATAAAGCGCATGGAGCAGGAAAAGTGACCGAGTAGCGACCAGTGAAGAGGCAGAGCCAGGAGCTATGAATCGACCCCTGCAACCCCAACACATGCACGTGCGTGCGCACGCACACATACATACACACACACACACACACACACACACACACACACACACACACACACACACACACACACACACACACACATGGTGCGTGAGAAAATACACAAATGAATCATTGAGACACTTGTGCTGCAAGGGATTTATTTTCATTGACGACAGAGAATAACAGAGGAAGATGAAGAGTTTGAGGTAATCAGTCCTTCTCCCTGGAGTCGATGTGTTCACTCTATCAGTGTTGAGAAATGCATAGCATAGGGATTTTCAGACATGGATTTCCTCATCTCTCGCCTAAACTCTAGGCATGATCGTCTTACTCAAGTGAAATTTTCCAATGGTGACTCCTTCTATACACCTGACTTCGGTATATAAGGAGTTACTTTGCGAATAAGAAACAGATTACCTCAAACTTCTCCTCAATTTCCACTGTTATTCTCCGTATTAGACTGGAGAAGCCACTGGCTGGCGAAACATGTCTTTAATAAAATTCTCAAATGTTGCACAAGTGTTTAAATTTTCAACATTCATTTTGCAAAACCATTTTCGTCAAATGAGTGTGTAATAAACTGGAAACAGAGACTGCCAATTAGAGATTAATGGTGACATTAACCACTTTCAGTCTCATAAATATTGGTACACGTTGGTTATTATTTGTTAATTATCTGGCAGAGATCAGTTTCAGTGTAGCGCTGTTAGATGATGACGTGAATCTAAAAAGAGGAAAATAACAGGTGAGGAGAGAGATAGGCAAGATGCTAGAAGGCCTGAATAGAAGGAAGAAGTTGATAAATAACAGACTACCAGAGTTTAATGTAAAGAAATGTAAGGTGATGCAAGTCTTATAGACCGAGGAAAAGCTAGTTAATGTTTTCAAAGTGGGTGTGATGAAGCTTCAGTAAGTAATTGATGTGAAGATCATTAGAAAAATTGTTATACCGAACATATCACCAGCGGTGACTGGAAACCCTATTACATCAGTGGCTTATGCAAGGACAATAAATCTTAAAAATTCGATTACAAACCTCGGTAAACAATCTCCAAGACATTGTGCTGACATATGTGTGACTTGCTTTAGAAAATCCCGACCCACAACTGAATGTGTTGTAAGGAGAGCATCAAAAATAATTGAGACTAGTTTGAAAGAGTGAAAAAAACAAAGGGGTGGAATGATAATAGTGAATAGTGATATGTCATATGTTCTTATACGGAGCACTAAGATAAACTGTTTGCCTCTCTAATTATAGTTACAAGAACACATGGCAGAAGTTAAAAAACCTAGATGCTAAACACAGATATGAGAAAATACTTGTTTCTCTCATTTTGGTAAACATATCATTTAAAGTATATGAGATGCTGAAGGAATTATCATTAACAAGCCATAGAAAATGAGTAACAGTTCCCAGGTGGCCAAAAAATATTGTAAATTGGCTATTTTTCTCAAAAACAATGTAAGTGAGTCTGCAAATACCTATACAGACACATACATTAACATACACTAGCACTAATACACACACACACACACACACACACACACACACACACACACACACACACGCTAGGTGGCCAAAGACTGCAGACCTCACTCAAGGAGAAAGATCTTGGGGTGAGTAACACGGAGCACGTCTCCGGTAACACACATCAACCAGATAACTGCTGCAGCATATGGGCGCCTGGCAAACCTGAGAACAGCGTGTATGTCAGGCCCATGCTGGAGTATACAGCACCTGTTTGGAACCCGCACTTGATAAAGCACGTCAAGAAACTAGAGAAAGTACAAAGGTTTGCGACAAGGTTAGTTCCAGAGCTAAGGGGAATGTTCTATGAAGAAAGGTTAAGGGAAATCGGCCTGACGACACTGGAGGACAGGAGTGTCAGGGGAGACATGATGACGACATACAAAATACTGCGGGGAATAGATAAGGTGGACAAAGACAGGATGTTCCAGGGAGGGGACACAGAAACAAGAGGCCACAATTGGAAGTTGAAGACACAAATGAGTCAGAGAGATATTAGGAAGTATTTCTTCAGTCATAGAGTTGTAAGGCAGTGGAATAGCCTAGAAAATGACGTAGTGGAGGCAGGAACCATACACAGTTTTAAGACGAGGTTTGATAAAGCTCATGGAGCAGGGAGAGAGAGGGCCCAGTAGCAACCGGTGAAGAGGCGGGGCCAGGAGCTAAGACTCGACCCCTGCAACCGCAAATAGGTGAGTACACACACACACACATACACACAAGGTTGCGACAAGGTTAGTTTCAGAGCTAGGAGGAATGTCCTAACGAAGAAAAGTTAAGGGAAATCGGCCTGACGACACTGGAGGACAGGAGTGTTAGAGGATACATGATAACATACAAAATACTGCGTGGAATAGACAAGGTGGACAGAGACAGGATGTTCCAGAGAGGGGACACAGAAACAAGGGGTCACAATTGGAAGTTGAAGACCCAGATGAGTCAAAGGGATGTTAGGAGGTATTTCTTCAACCATAGAGTAGTCAGGAAGTGGAATAGGCTAGGAAGTGAGGTAGTGGAGGCAGGAACCATACATAGCTTTAAGATGAGGTATGGTAAAGCTCGTGGAGAAGGGAGAGAGAGGACCTAGTAGCACTCAGTGAAGAGACGGGGCCAGGAGCTGAGTCTCGACCCCTGCAATCACAATTAGGTGAGTACAATTAGGTGAGTACACACACAAACACACACACTCACTTGCCAGACTATTCCACTTTCTAAAAACTCTGTGGCTGAGGAAGTATTTCTTCAGCCACAGAGTTGTTAGGAAGTGGAATAGTCTGGCAAGTGATGTAGTGGAGGCAGGAGCCATATATAGTTTTAAGACGAGGTATGATAAAGCTCATAGAGCAGGGACAGGGAGGATCCAGTAGCGGTCATTGAAGAGGCGGGACCAGGAGCTGAGTCTCGACTCCTTCAACCTCAATTAGGTGAGTACAATTAGGTGAGCGCGCGCGCACACACCGCGAAGAGGTGTCAGAATGGACGGCTGTGAAGAGTGGGGGTTCAACAGAGGTCAGTCCTAGGACCGGTGCTGTTTTTGGTATTTGTGAATGACATGACGGAAGGAACAGACTCCGAAGTGTCCCTGTTTGCGGATGTTGTGAAGTTGGCGAGAAGAATTCAATCGGACGAAGACCAGGCAGAACTACAGAGGGATCTGGACAGACTGCAGGCCTGGTCCAGTAACTGGCTCCTGGAGTTCAACTCCACCAAGCGCAAAATCATGAAGGTTGGGGAAGGGAAAAGAAGACCGCAGACGGAGTATAGTCTAGGGGGCCGGAGACTACAAACCTCACACAAGGAAAAGGTTATTGGGGTGAGTATAACACCGTGCACGTCTCCTAATGCACACATCAACTAAATAACTTGCAGCACACGCGTGCCTAGCAAACCTAAGAACAGCATTCCGACATCTCAATAAGGAGTCGTTCAGGACCCTGTACACCGTGTACGTTAGGCCCATACCACCAATTTGGAACCCGAACCTAGCCAAGCACATGAGTGAGTGTGAGATGGTTGCAGCTGGTGAGTAGGAAAAAGTTGTCACCAGCGATTTGGAGAGTGGCAGCCGCGTTAAGTGGCAAGTGGTTCACAATCCAGAAGGAAGGATGATAAGGAAGGTTAATAGAGAAGATGTCAAGGTAGGAAATCGATTCTCTGTACTCCAGGACGAGTGTATTTTAGTGGTTAGAGAGATTAAAGGGTCCACTTGCTCCCCTGCTTATCAAAATAAGAATAGCCTAATTGTGGGAGAATATCATGCTTTTTGTAACAGAGATAGAAAGGTCAGGCAGAGGGTGTGCCTCCAAGGAGCTGGTATTGGTGACACAGTCAGCAGGTTGGATAATATTATGTCAGGCAATGGGGACAACCCCTTTATCTGTCTTAGTGCTGGTGGAAATGACATCGGGAATGGGAGGAGACAGGAGCTTCTTGATAAGTATAGGTCAGCCATAGATTTAGTCAGGTCTAAGGGAGGCATCCCTATCATATGTAGCATCTTGCCTAGAAGTGGAGTGGGCAATGAATGGATGTCTAGGGTAATTGGTATAAATTACATGCTAGACAGGTACTGCAAGGAACTTGCAATCCCATTCATTGATAACTGGGATATATTCCATGGCAAATGGGATATGTATGCAAGGGGTGGGATTCATCTCTCTGGGGCTGGATTGGTTGCATTAGCCAATTCGATTGAGGGGGTTATTGGTGACATGCCTTGGATTTTAAACTGATAGATTATAGTGGTATGGATGTCTGTGGGAAACAATCAGAGTGAGGTACTAGGGTTGAAAACGGCAGATATAACCAGGATACCTCAGGGATATGTTGAAAAGACAATATCCAAAATAAAGTTGCTAGTAATGGCAAATCAATTGATCAACAAAGAGAGATAGTAGAGGGCAACGAGTGACTAGCTCCCTTAAGTTTTACTATACAAATAGTAGGAGTCTAAGAAATAAGATAGATGAGCTAAGATTACTTGCAAGTGCAGGTAATATAGATCTTATTGCAATAACAGAGACCTGGTTCAAATTGAAAGATAGAGAAATGCCTTGTGAATGCAACATACAGGGTTATAAACTGTTCCATACTGATAGGGTCAACAGGAAAGGTGGTGGAGTGGCGATGTAAGTCAGAGATAATTTAAATTGTTGTGTTAGACAAGATATAAGATTAGAAACATCATACACAGAAATGTTTGGCTACAGTTTCTCGAGGGTCGTGGAAAGTTAATTTTGGGTGTGATCTACGGGCCCCCAAACCTTGATAGAGAGTGCAGTAACCTGCTTTGGGACGAAATTCAAAAGGCAACTAGATATGAAAATGTTGTCTTAATGGGAGATTTTAACTTTAGACAAATTGATACAAACAATGTGACAAGAAATCGTGAATCTTGTGAATTTCTTGATACGGTTCAGGATTGCTTTTTAAAACAGTGTGTGACAGAATCAACTAGAGGAAACAACTTGCTTGACTTGGTTCTTGCCAACAAAGAATCACTAATTAATAAGCTTGAGGTTAAAGATGAGTTTAAGAAAAGCGATCACAAATCACTTAGTTTCAATTTATCATGGAATTACCCAGATAAGTGTGATCAAGTCTCTGTCCCAGAGTTCCGCTTGGCCGATTTCATGCCACTGAGAAATTACCTGGGTGGGCTAAATTGTGATGACCTGACCATGGTCAGGTTGCCAATATGACGTTTTTCAGAGCATAGTTCTAGCTACCCAGACAACGTTTGTTCTGAGTTGGGATATTAGATCTAACAAGAACAATCCCAAATGGATAACAAATAGATTAAAACATGTAAGTCATAAGAGAAGCTTACATAGGCGTATCAAAAGAGGGGATGGGCAGTTAAGAAATCAATATATTCAGTTAAAGAGAGAAATAAAAAAAAGAATAAGAAAAGCTGAAAGGGATTATGGGGGTGAGCTAGCAAGGGACTCGAAGACTAACCCAAAAGGGTTCTTTCGGGTATACAGAAGTAAGATTAGGGACAAGACAAGAGTAGCTCAGGTCAGATCACTGACAGTGATAAGGATATGTGTGAAATTTTCAATACTTTCTTCCTCTCAGTTTTTACCCAGAAAGATACTAGCGAAATTCCAGAAATAAATTATATAGAACAGGACGATAATTAACTATGCACGATTGGAGTAAATTAGTTTTAAAGGAATGTAAAGAGGAACTTGGCAAACCTTTGGCTAATCTTTTCAACATATCACTACAAAGTGGCATAGTGCCAGATAAGTGGAAAATGGCTATTTACAAGGCAGGTGACAGGTCGTTAGCTTCGAACTATAGACCAATAAGCCTTACCTCCATAGTGGGAAAATTGAGACACTTATGCAGCATATGGGAATCTTTATTCAGGAAACGTTTCGCCACACAGTGGCTTCATCAGTCCAGTACAAAGAGGAAGGCGTAAGGAGAGGAGGAGAATGAGGTAATCAGTCCCTCAACCTGGAGTCGATGTGTTCAGTCCATCAATCTTGTAGATTGATGGACTGAACACATCGACTCCAGGTTGAGGGACTGATTACCTCATTCTCCTCCTCTCCTTACGCCTTCCTCTTTGTACTGGACTGATGAAGCCACTGTGTGGCGAAACGTTTCCTGAATAAAGATTCCCATATGCTGCATAAGTGTCTCAATCTTCAACTTGTCGGTTTTTCAAACCATTCATCACATAGTGGGAAAATTTATGGAATCGATAATTGCCGAGGCAATTTGTAGTCATCTTGAAAGGCATAAATTGACTAATGAATCTCAGCACGGTTTAACAAAGGGGCGTTCCTGTGTTACGAATTTACTAACTTTTTTCGCTAAGGTATTTGAGGAGGTAGATCATGGTACTGAATATGATATTGTGTATATGGACTTAAGTAAGGCTTTCGATGGAGTTCCACATCAGAGGCTGTTGAGGAAACTTAAGGCACACGGAAAAGGAGGAGAAATTTGTTCCTGGGTGAAGACATGGTTGACAAATAGGCAGCTAAGGGGCATGTCCAACGAGGAGAGGTTAAGGGAAATTAACCTGACGACGCTGGAGGACAGGAGACATAGCGGGGATATGATAACGACAAATAAAATACTGAGAGGTATCGACAAGGTGGACACTGATAGGATGTTCCAGAGATGGGACACAGCAACAAGGCGTCACAGTTGGGCGTTGAAGACTCAGATGAATCACAGGGACGTTAGGAAGCATTTCTTCAGTCACAGAGTTGTCAGTAAGTGGAATAGTCTGGAAAGTGATGTAGTGAAGGCAGGATCCATACATAGCTTTAAGAAGAGAAATGATAAAGCTCATGCAGCAGGAAGAGTGACCCAGTAACGACCAGTGAGGAGGCGGGATCAAGAGCTATGAATCGGCCCCTGCAACAACATCTTGGTGAGTACACACACAAAAACATATTAACTGATATCCTAAAATGGAGGACGTAGAGACGAGGGAAGCTTCGATGGCTGGTCTGAGAAGGAAGAATAGGCAGAATGGCTCAAGAGCACCATTGAATTTGAGTGGAAAAAGATTCTAACTAGATATACAACACACAGGTGTAGAAGATATGTGCAGAGAGGAAGAAGTAGGAGTTAATGTCTGTAGCTGCTAAGGCAAACTTACAGAGCTTGGCACAGGAACTTGAGGTGTTGGTTTGGAATATCGAGATGAGGATTAATAGGGTGCCGAGAACAAGAACACCATTGGACATTAGGTAGACTGAAGGAGGAAAAGAACTAAGAAGGACCTTTCAAAAGCGTTATCAAGCCACCAAGATGTTTGGGAGACATTAAGGAAAGTATTAGGGAGATGGCTAAAGTGAATCCAGAGATGTGGAGGGAAAATAAAATAAAAGAGTAGAGGAAGATGGGCGTGATGAGGCAGAATGGAAGACCTATGACGGAAGACGATGAGGGGAGGTAAAGGAGACCAGACGCATCACTTGGGGGTATTTGAAGGGAAAAAAAGCGCCAAGTCAAATTGATATTCAAGTATGAAGCAACATCCTGCAGCAGAATACAGTGTTAAAAGGCAACCAGAAATACCAGCAAGTGTACCTAGACTGCCACTGAACACGAAAAGAATAAGAACAAATGAGAGACAGAGTATGAAGACACTAGAGGAAGGACAGCGACACAGTGCAGGCACCGACAGACATATGAACACAGCCACAGGGGAATAACAAACACATCCGCCCACAGAACCACCCAGAACCCCTCAATCCCGACCACTTCACACCAACCAAACACAATAACCAGAAACAAGCAACACTCCAGACCTACAGTTCCCAAATTACCCAGCACTGCTACCACTACCATAGCAGCCTCCCATCATATCTAATACTACCTTCCACACACTCAGCCCTCACCAACCCCTCCAACCAGAATATTTTACTGGAAAGGAAGCTGAAGGTATGGTACACGAATGCAGGTGGAATAACAAGTAGAAACGAAGAGTGGCAAGAACGAATAACTGAGGTATCCATGAACATCATAGTACTCACAGAGATAAAGCTCAAGGGGCGACAACAGATATGATTTTCTCAACTGGGTATCAGATCCTAAGGAAAGACAGTGGGAACAGAGGTAAAGGAAATGTAGTGCTCATCAAAAACTGATGTAGCTTTGAAGAGAGGGTAGGATGAGCCAGAGGGAAAGCAGATAACTAAATATTAGGAACACTCAAGACCAGGAGTCCAAAAGCGATGACTGACATGATGTACAACCCACCACCGACAAGAAGGAGACCAAGATTAGAATAGGATGAGAATAATAATGGGATGGTGGTCACATTACTCAAGGTAGCCAGAGCCCAAATGGGCAAGGCAAGGCTACTCATCATAGGGGATTTCAATCACGAAAAGAGATTGTTTGGGAAGATCTGGAGCCATATGGCAGATCAGGATTAAGATGCTGTAGGCAGTGTTAGAAAACTTCATGCATCAACATGTTAGGGACACAAATAGAGAGAGAGAAAAGAAAGGAAGATGAACCAGCAAGGCTGGACCTCGTATTCAACTTGAACAGTTCAGACATAGGGGATATTACATATGAAAGGTACCGACATCCCATGAGTTTCAAATACATAGGGGACTACACAGGTATATGAAAGAGAGCTAGAGGGAATGGCAGTAACTGGAATGATGAAACATATGACCATTAAGTGCAGCGCAGAAGAGAAGGTCGTACTAAGGGGAAAAAACAATGGGATCACCAGACAGAGCCTATGGTTTACCAGATGTAGAGAGGCTAAAGCTAACTGTGCTAGAGCATGAAAAAAAAATATAGAAGGTAGGAAGACTCAGGAAAACAGTGAGTTAAGCTGAGTAGACATAATCGGACAGGAGCCTGTAGGAGTAGCAGGAAAAGTACTGCAATGGATCAGGGAATACCTAACAGGTTGGAAACAACGTGTGTTGTAACATGACGAGGTGTCAGAGTAGGCGCATGTGTCGACTGGATTTCCACATAGGTTAGTCCTAGGGCCGGTTCTATTCTTTGTGCATGCGAAAGACATGATGGAAGGGATAGATTCAGAGGTGCCCCTGTTCACAGACGTTCTGAAACTAGTTAGGGTAATACAAGTAGACGAGGACCAGGTAAGTTTACAAGGAGATCTGGATTGGCTGCAGGCCTGGTAATGCAAATGACTCCTGAAGCTTACCCCTCCATGTATAAAGCCATAAAATTTGGGAAGGACAAAGTTCACCGCACTATGGGGCTAAAGGCTTCAAACCTCACTCGGGAAAAGGAATCTTGTGGGAAGAATGATACCGAGCACATCTCCTGAGGCTCACATCAACCAAATAACCGCTGCAGAGTATAGGTGCCTGGCAATCCTAAAATTAGCTTTTCGAATTCTAAGTAAGCAGTCATTCACAGTACTGTACACAGTATACGTCAGGCCCATAATGGAGTATGCAGCTCCAGTATGGAACCTACACTTGGTCAAACTTGTGTTAAAATTGGAGAAAGTGCAAAAGTTTGCAAAAAGACTGGTCCCTGAGCTAAGGGGTATGTCCTACAATTATAGGCTAAAGGAACTCAAACTGACGACACATGAGGACTGGAGGGTTGAGGAAGGTCACATGATAACTGCATATAACGTACTGAGAGGAATTGACAAGGTGGGGAAGGCCAGAATATTTCAGAAAAGGGTCACAGGAGCAAGGGGACACAAATGGTAATTAAAAACTCAGATAATACATAGGGATCTTAGCTAGCATTTTTTCAGCCTTAGAGATGTCAGGCAGTGGAAGAATCTGGAGACTGAAGTAGTGAAGGCAGAATCCATACATATCCTTAAGAGGAGGTACAACAAATCCTTTGGAGCAAAAGTGAATCTAGTAGAGGTGAGCGAAGAGGCGTAGCCAGGAGCTACAAATCAACACCTGTAGCCCCAAATAGGTGTGTACAAATAGGTAAGTTGATAAATTAGACACATGTGCAACTCTTGGGTATCTTTATTGAGGAAACGTTTCGCCACACAGTGGCTTCATCAGTCCATACAAAGGAGAATCTTGAACAGGAGGAGAATGAGGTAATCAGTCCCTCAACCTTGAGTCGATGTGGTCAGTCCATCAATCTTGAATAGACTGACCACATCGACTCAAGGTTGAGGGACTGATTACCTCATTCTCCTCCTGTTCTTCAAGATTCTCCTTTGTATGGACTGATGAAGCCACTGTGTGGCGAAACGTTTCCTCAATAAAGATACCCAAGAGTTGCACATGTGTCTAATTTATCAACATGTCGGTTCTCTGAACCATTCATCTACAAAATAGGTAAGTACACACACACAAACAGTATAGACCTAGTGAACAGACACTAGAGACATAACTAAATGAAAGTGTCCTAAGGGTTAACGTAGTGCCGAATAACCTCTGCAGCAAGTGATCATCTGTTAACTCTATGAGCAGCTTTCAGTTTAGGCCCAGTTCAGACCGAAACGTCATCATAAGTTCCAGTTTTATATTCGAATTATTTGAGGAATGATAATGCTCTACGCCAGTACATAAGTACAGAGAGTCATAGTTTATTTCCGTTACTCCAAAGAATTGACAGGATGCAACAACTCAGAGCAGAGGAACAGTGGGGAATCAAAGATAATTCACAAGAATCCCAATTTCAATGCTATTAATTACAGGTTCTTCATACATATGTCATACCGTTTAAGAAAGCATAAACCAAGTCCATGGTCTCTGTAAATTGTATGCTAAACCACCCGTCGCATTTGCATTTTATTTGTTTACATTATAATTATTGGAATATGATAAATAT